>NW_020884873.1:12486206-12751770 GCF_003945725.1 Corapipo altera
CTCGCCCGTATGGGGCCGCAGACCTTCGTCTTCCCTGCTTTTCGTTCTGGGAGGTGTCAGGGACACCGCGGCCGGGCAGGGACACCCGACATCGCCGGCGGGCGGCTCCGCGCTGGCTGCCCGAGTTGGCCGGAGCGGCGGGGGCGGCTGCCCTGCCCGGCCCGAGCCGTCCCTGCCCGGGGGCGCTGCTGCCCGGTCCTGCCTTGTCCCGGTAGTTCGGGCGGCTGAGGAGCTCCGGTGGAGCCGCTGGCTGCGCACGGGTGTCCGCAGGGACCCTGGCTGCGGAGCGCCGTGCAGGGGTGCGTGGATTACCTCGGATCCACACTCCTGGGTACCTAATGCGACTTTAGTTTTCCAGTTCACAAGCTCGGTGGACACTAGGGATGGAGCTGTACCAGGGGTAGCGGGTGCGTGCTCTCATGGAAGTCGCGCATAGGTCAGCTGCTGATTCACATAAAGGTGGAATTGGGCTGTAGAAACTTCATGCGGTGTCTGCTGGGCGCACAGACCCGTCGTGGATTGCAGAGAGGCTGCCTTGTGCGGCTTGGCTGTGAAATCTGTCCAGCATGGCAAAAAGAATTAATTTTGATCTGTCTGTCTGTCTCTCTGTCTCACTTTTTCCTCTTCCTACCGGAGAAACGAGGTGAAAATTGCAGTGTCTTTTTTGGAGGGGTGTGACAAGCTGAACAGAGGAGCGAGGCTTGTAAGAGGGAGTGATAGCTCTGAGCGGGCCAACAGCTGTAGCTGACAGGGTGGCCACACTCCTCGGCAGGCGTCTTCTTATCTGTACCCGTTAATCTTTACTGCCAGCTCTCAGGTGTCCTGGCTACAGGCATATAGCTGTAGATGATAAAGGAATTGCAATTTGGTAAAAAGAAAAAGGACCTATTCACTTTGAGTCTTTCCTTCACTCCTTGTGGCTACCGTAGATGTGGCACTTAGGGACGTAATTTAGTGGTGGACTTGGCAGTGTTGGGTTAATGGTTGGATTCAATCTTAGAGATCCTTTCCAACGTAAATTATTATGTGAAAAATTATTTTTCCTTAAAGTTTTTGGAGACTTTTTTTGTCAAATGGTAGAGCCTTAGTGCACTGATAGAATTAGGAATCAGTAGCTATGCTGTTTTGTGGGGAAGCCAGGTCCTGTTTGGTGTTTTTCTACCAACTGTCTGCTCCTCTAGAGTTGGTATCCTTTGCTTGATGAATGTGTTCTCTTATGGTGCCCATCTGTGTTAATACCTGCCAACTTCTTAGAATAATTAGCATATCTTTTCTTTCCTGCTGTGTCTGCCCCATGCTTACTGGCTTCACAAGGAGTGCTCAGTCCTTAGCAGACCTGGAGAAGGCTTTATTTCAGGTCTTTAAGGCACTCTGCAGAATTGTTGATTGTAATACAGCTTCACCAATTTAATAGAAGTGTGATATTTTAATTGGTGGCATTCCTCAGATAATATAGTTTGCACATGTGTTCATAAAATTTGACCATAACTTATTACTTCTCCTTGTTTCAGATGAATTATGCTGGTGGAACACAAACTCAGCATGCAGTAGATGAGAGATTAGGTTAAATCTTCTTCTGTGAATTTTTGAATGTAGAAAAATTGTGTTTTAAGAATTCTCAGTATGCTTTGTAGTTAACTGTTGGAGATTATGGCTTTGTATTCATTGTATTGTGAAACTATAAATAGGTTGAGATTTTAGTACAATTCAAAGGATTTAGCATGAACTCCGAGGAGGGAATGTGATGCTGTAAAATCACCAGGAGGATAACATGCACCCATTTTCTGTTGGACACGTATTTAGGTTGGTAATGCGAGTGGCGTAGATCTGGAAATAAATAGATCACAACCCTTATTGTACCTTTTTGATCATAAGTGATTGTGCTTTTTCATGTGGGCTGTTTCTATTGTGGAAACTGCTGGACAGCTGTTAAGCCCTACTCTAGTCCTGTGTAGATTGTGCCCATTTGGGTTACACATGGTTTGTAAGGCTCGGACAGCTGCTTTCCCAGGTATCTGTTGTGCAATTGTGTGTGTTACCGTCCTGGTAGCGCAAGTGATCGATGAATGTAGAGTTCTTGGAGGGTCAGGAGAGAGGGAGGTAGTAGACCTGTCGAGGTGATATACATCAGGTAGCAGATAATTTTTAGGAATTAGATCTTTATTTTAAGATATGCTCATAATCCTTCTTGATGTACGTCTAAATTCACTGGAGTGAGACCCTGGGCAGAGTGCATGTCAGGTGGGATGGGACTGGAGGTATTAAGACCTTTCAAAATCTTGGCTAATGTCCTTTTTTTTTGTGGAGGGTGTTCTAAATTCTGGCTGGTCTCCACTGAAGCATATCTTTGGACAGCTGCAGGAGGGAGCTGTCTCTCATACTCTGGCTCGCTGGTGTCACTGTTGTTGGTAGCTTAACCACACTAACATAGGCACCTTGTAATCAGAATTAGATGAAAAACTCCCTGCCTAACCTTTTGGATGGAAAATAAGGTTTTCAGTTAAGTTCTCTGTAAGAAGTGTCAGCTCCTTATTGTCAATTTCTTCACCCTTCGGGTTCTCTTGGCAAATTTCAGGAGACTACATTTACAAAGTTTTCTGAACGATTTTAGATGTGAGACAGCCAAGGTGGAAGATGCTAGAAGGCTACCAAATGATGAGTCCAATCCCCTCGGGGGTAAGGCAACTTTTCATCTGTAAGATGGAAATTTTCTGTTTTAGGAGGTCTGAGTGTGGAACTCTTGCTAGAAACATGAGAGATAAATTTCTGCTGACAGTTTTTTATTGTCTTTGAGATAAATAAATAAAAAAATGACATAGTTAACAGAAACCTGTCTTCAAAATAAACAAAAAACCCTAACAACACAAACACACACAAAGCCTGAAGCTTGGAAGATGAGCTATGCTTTATCTTCCCAAAAGATTATGATGTGTGTCCCTTGTGCCCCTTCCAATATATTTGTATTGGAAGGAGATCAGGTGTTTTTTACTTTTTTTTTTTTTTTAATGGCTCTGTACCCATTCTTTGGGAAGTCAGTGGTAAATGTGCTATTTGGTTAATACACCTTTGCATTATATGAATTTTAGCAGAGATTGCTTGCAAGCTAGGGAACCCACCCTCCCTAGTTAGGTTTGCCATCCAGTTGTTGGTGGAAGAAGGTGAATGGTGCTGCTCTCCAGTGCTCAGGAGCACTGTAAGGAAGACTTTGGAGATGATCCTGGCTGTTGTGCCTTGTCTCAGGGTCTGTTTGTTCCTGAGGGAGGAAACGGTAGCAGGGACTTCAGTGTGTTTTCCTGTCTTCCCTGTCTAGCCTTTCCTGGATAAACATTCTGCAGTGTTTGCTAGAGTTGGACATATAGCAATGTATAACTGATTTTCCTCAACTCTTGCTCAGAATACTTTTCCCCGTCACTCTCCTGCTATGCTCTATCCATCTAACTGAAAGCAAGTTGATTATTGCTCCATGCTCCTGGATCTTGTGTCTGTGTGAAATAGGTCAGTCTTGGGGTTTTATATGACAGCCAATCTGCTGCTTTTTGTGTGAAATCAGTTTGCTCACTAGTCTTTAGCCCGCCTACACTTTCACAGATGTGTTTGCTTTCTTCTGTAGGCATCCCAGCTGCAGTGAGCAGGGGGACTGTGAGTCAGTCAGTGCAGGCAGGAGTTGCTTTGCTAGGCTGGGAGTCAGACTGGTGCTGTGTTAGGATCCCTCAAGATGCGAAATTCCTCGTATAGGTAGAACAATTAGTGCTATCTTTATCTTACATGAGACAGTTTTATGAAACTAACTTATTCTTAACCCGATTCCCTCCCCTGTCCAGAAATTTTTTGCTCCATTTTTCATGTCCTGTTTTAGACTTCCACTGCTCTCCTACAGATGCTAGCAAAGGTTAGATCCTCAGACTTGCCTCCTGTCCACGATCATCGCAGTTACACATACAGCCTTGTGTGACTGATAGGTGACATGTACCTTTGCTCAAATGTCAGAACAACTCAGACCATGTGGGATTTTTAACTTGTATCTGAAGACAAGCTCACCATTGGTTTTGATGGAAGATTCTGTTTGAAAATCAATGCAGCAGTCTCCCATCTTGCAATTGATCTTCGCTTTCTCCTCTGCTTACAAAGGAGAATGAGATCTGCAAAGCAGTGGGTGTGTGGCATTCCTTTGATGGACCCTGTATACTGGTTTTAAATTATTCTGTTTGGGATACAGAGAAATGGAGTTCATTTGACAGCCACAAGAAACTGGCCCTCATTTAATTGCATGCAATGAAATCCATCCCCCAGTTGCAGGCAGAAACCCTGCTGTGTGCCTGGGAGGGGACTGTGCTGTATCTCTGTGTGGGTGTCCCTACAAGCTTTTCATAGATTTCCATGCAACTGTCATCAGTGTGAGCAAACTTTCTCTGGTCCCTTTTCTTAAAGGTACTGCTTGTCCGGAACTCCTTTAAGTTGAGAGTTAAACTGCTCTTTGTATCTTGTGAAAATCTTCCTGGTTAGTGAATATTAGAAGAGCAACTTTTTCTGTCACAGTACATATGAGCGTAGCTTTTTGCAACAACTGCTTGCTGACCTTAAAAAATAAAACTCTGTCTCTCAATGTGTATAAGTAAAAATCAACTGGGTAATTCCTGTCAGCAGTAATGTCTTATTACATTTTAACTTCTCAGAATATTTATTACTTCACAGTTACACTTTTTTACCATGTAGGTTTTTATAAGCTTTTAATTTTTATATTAATGTGTATCAATATTGAGAAACTGTGTGACATTCTATTCACCAATGTAAAAGTATCATGACTTAGCTAAAGAAACTTTTTCAGAGATAAAGTCAATGTGAATGGAAACTTTGTTTTTTCCCTAGCAAAAAAGCATACAGAGCAGAAATTCCCAGTGCTTTTTATGAACAAATTTATACAGTTGATTGAGTGCAACTGGTATCTCAGTTTTATCTCGTATTCAGAAATATGAGCATATTTCTGAATTCTTAAATTGTTTCCATTACTTTTCAGAAGTGACAGGTAGTTTGTCTTGTACTGTACTATGTAACTAACTCTAAAAGTGGTTCAGAGAATTGGAAGAAATTAGGTTCATGTTACTTTTTCCAAAGCCAGCACTACTGTATTTTGTTTGACTCTGTTGCCAGATGTACTATATCAAATCCTCCCTGACAAAGCTGCTGCAGTCGTCCTTGTGTGAATGTCATTCCAGCACAGTTTTTTTCCTCTCAAGCCTTTTAGGCTGATGCATATGTATTATGTATCAACTCTAAACTGATCCTGAGGGAGTTAAGGACTGGGTTGGGGGACACAACAGTTTGAATCTGATGATTTTTCTTTCTGATTGTTTGTGTTGTTCGAAGCAATCGTTTGAGTTTTGTGTGTGACTTGTCCGAGTGTCAACATACATAAAATCAAGCATAGATGCATGGGTGAAGGGCCCAGTTCAAATCAACGAAAAGAGCAGGAGTTTTCCCCTTCACATTAACAGAATAAAATTAAGTTCAGGAATGATCTACTTGTGTAGACCTGGCACGTCCAGGATAAAGATGAAGAGATGTCTGTGGTGGGTCATTTAGATTCAGTAGCCACCTACTGTATTGCAAGGATAACATTTCAAAGCACATTCTTGTTTTCTTGGATGTTCCTGTTCCCTGTGGAGTCCATTCCTATGATATGTTTGTGGATGAGGTATTTGTCTTTATAGTTGCAATTCAAACAGTTGAGTTCGATTAATTCCTCATTATTTGTGCTTCAGTATTCAGACAGAATGCTTGCATGTGACAAAGTGGTGTTTCTGGCACAAGCCTCATGCTCTTCACTAGAAGATGAAATCACCAGAGACTACTGTGGACCAGTGAAAGAATTCAGTTCCTACTTATATCTGGTTCATGCCTCCAGACATAGGGATTTTCTTGGATTTCAATTTTGTGAATGTAATCAGTGGAGGATGTGGCCTGTTCCCAGTTTCGTGTAATTGTTTGGCACCTGAAACTAAGGTTTCCTGGATAAATCAAAATTTTACTGCATATGCACTAAGACTCTGGGTTGCTTCTCTTACATAATGTTATCCCCCATTTTTCATTTAACACTGGTCAACGAATGTGGTTTGTGCTCTTGCCCTCTCTATGTGCTCCTTAATAAGGAGTTAGCTGTTGATCAAATTGCCTGGAGTGGGTTCGTTCCCTTCTGTCAACCTCAAATTGAATGGCCTGTGTTAGATTTCAGCTCCCTCCCCAGTGCCCTCTCAGGTTGTCACACCACCTGTAGTGTCACTGGAAGTACCTAATGAAAGGCAACCTATGCACAGATAATGAGCACTTATCTGTAAGGAATAAGTGCACAGAGGGTGCTGACTATCCTGTGGCAGTGTATATCCTCTGCTCTGCCCGTTCTGTGATGTCCAGTTTGGTCCCTGCAGGCTGGTGGGGAACCCCTCATACAGAGCAGGAGGATTGCAGGCGTGTCTGTGGGAGCTGGCTTGTTTTACCTGGTCCACTCTGTGAACGATTGGAAAGCTCTGTGGCAGCAAGTCTCAGAGAGCCAGAGTGGGTGACAGGACTCTCATTTCTTTGATAAGATAACAGGACTTTGAATAAACCACATGCTATAAGTAGGTGCAGCACAAGCATTTTTTAATTTGTGGTAAGGAAAATTTGTGTCCACATCAGTCAGGGAGGCTTCTTTGTATTGAAGACATTTCACTGCCTTATACATTTAACATTTAAATATCTAGGGGTTTTTTTAATTTTAAAAAAATAATGCTTTTTTTGTTTGCTTTTTACAGTGTGCCTAATGTTGACAATGAAAGTAAATAATAGATTTGCTTTTGGGCATATTAATTTTACACACTAGAGATGAGGTCCTGAATGAGGCATTAACATTTAGTTTGTAAGCATCAGAAGGGGATTTTATTTAAAAGAAATAAAATTAAATGGCTGCTACTGGAACATTTGAAGTAAAGTGTTCATTAGAACATACTGACTGACATTGAGGCTAGATTTGGAAACTTAGTATTTCAGGTTTTTTCCCTGACAAATTTGAATCTCTGGATTAAAAAGATGAGTATGAGCACTTAGAAAATGCTGACTGAAAAAAAAGATGGCTATGCACACAAATGTGCATGAGTGTGCCTGTGCACTCCCCCAGCTTCACACCCCCTACAAAATCTGTAGTTGGTGGCCCAGGTAATCCAAATACATTGATTTCTGAAGTGCAAACCCTTTCTCCTAACAAGGCTGCTGTAAGGAGTATCAAGTTCTTTGTTATTAAAAGAAATCCCAGAAGTGCCAAGTGCCTTTGTTATTTTACTAATTGAAATGAGTAGTAAGTGTGGTTTCTTGTTTCTGTTATTCCTTCTCAATTTATACGTGTTTGGAAACATTCAGCTTGAGAGATGTAATGATTTTATGAATTCTTTCGAGGCTTTGGAAGAGCAGGAGTTTTTATAGTTTATCAGTATATCAGTTTAAACACTAAGAGTACCTCTTCAAGGTAGCCTTCATCTTGTTTGTGCCAGGCTGTAGACACTGAAGGATGACTTTGCTCCATTACTATCAATCACTGCTGCAATGGCTTCACACTCCTATGAAAAAACGTAAAAGAAGGTGCTGGGGGAAATGGAAAATACAAACAATGCAATTGAGCAGAATTTCTCACAGCACTGTGATTCCGGGGCTTTGGGAGATGGTAACTCTACCCAACAAATGTCACGAAGGTAGGTGGACTGCACTGGGCGAAAACAGGTGCGAAATGCTCACATCCTGTAAATGTTGTCTGCTCTTCGTTTTGCAGTGAGAAGTAGCCTTGATTTCAAGGATGTGAGTAAAGTGATCGATGTGTGGTCTTACAGGATCAGGCCCCCCTTCTCTTTCTTCTCTAGTAGGTGAAGGAGGAGGATATCATCCTTCTCAGCTGTGCTTAATCTGCAGAGGAACTACCACTGCTGCTTTGAGCATTGTCTCAGGCTAAAATATGCCATATTAAAATAGCTTAATATCAAAAGATTGTGTCTTTTTATGTTTCTTGTCTGAGTGGTGGGAGACAATAATTTTTACTTGCAGAGTCCACGTATAAAAATCCACAAGGAATAAAGCCTTTGTTGGGTTTCAATCCACTTTTCAAACACATTGTGCTCTGTAAAAAGCAGAGGACTATGGGATTTTTTTCTTTATTTTAAAAGTGAACAGTTTCTATTCATTTTTAAGACATTGACAATTCAAGATACGTTTTGTAGATGGTGAAAAGGTAGGTTTCAAGACCCTCAGAGTAATACCTTCTGAATTCATTTAATAAATGACATTGTAGCTACTCATTTTCATGCTTTTTTGGCTGATAAATGATTGTATAAGGGAATCAAAAGGTTTAAAATGGATAGCTTGTAGGGGTTTTTGAATTAGGCAAGGTAGACATATAGTTAATAAGGTGACTATAATTGGATCTTATGGATGATCTTTCCTGTAATACCTTGTCTTAAAACAAAGAGCTTTAGGTAGTTAAAATCCTTTTAAAGACTATTTGCATTATAGTGCTTTAAAGCTGATTGCTATGCAGGCAGAACAAAAATGTCTGTATTATCTGAAGTGACCTGACATGGAATAGCACATTCTGCACCCACGCTGGTGGGTACCAGGAGCCGAATATGTCCTTCTAGTGATCTGCATTTTTACAGCCTGTATTGGAAGTGGGAACATGGAATTTATAGTAACAGAGGAGGAGGGCATTAATGCTTTTAAACACTTGGTGATTAATAAAATGTGTCAGTTGGGGTCATAAGTATAAAAGTGATAAAGCCTCTCTTGATTGTGTATTTTGGTCTTGATTAACTTCTAAAATACATTTGAGTTTCCAGATGGCAATAAGCGCTTTATCTTTAGAATTAAGCATGTGTATGTGTGCACGTAATTATGAAGTTGACGTTACTGTTAATCAAGTGGGACAGGCACACCAGATAACAGTGTATTGCAAGGGTGACTGTAGACATAGGCACGTAACCTCCCAGGTGTTGCTGTGTCCCACTCACTGCTTTTAGTAATTGTTACAGGATCAGTCAGCTGGACACTGTGCAAAGTTCCTGCCACCATGACACTGGCAATCCTGTGGATCATACCAGATGATCTCTGCCTCTCTACATTCCCTCCTGAATCAGACTTGGTCGTCCTTTGTGGCAAGGTTAGGGAAGCTCAAATAGGAAGAACATAGGTCCCTGCTAGGCTGTTGGGTTTGGGGTTTTGTTTTGGGTAAGCCATAAGATGTTATTTTTTTTTCCAAAAGAAGTACACTGGATGGTTTGAATTTGCTGGTGGATGGATTGAATGATGGACTGAAGAAGTCAGTGATTGCTTTTCAGTTGATTTTAGTGAGTACTGGGTCAGGCCTACTGTGCTGGAGCAGAGGCTTTTTGAATTACATAAAGGACACACATCCCTTGAGGAGGTAGAAATATAGGATTGTGGGCTTGGGTGGAGCTCTGAACTGTTTCTGTCTCATAAATCTGGATCAGTTGCATTCACTTGGTTATATCAATTCTGGATCAAAGGTACTGTAACAAAAAGCAGTATTTGTCCCTTTGTGTCTTCCTACAGAGCAATATACAGCAGAATATCAGCTTTGCTTTTCTGTTTTCCCACTTATTTATCCTTCACAGAGTCTTTTCTGCAGTCAGGTGAATGGAAGTTTTTTTCCTATAGAGATGCATACTTGAAGTATTTGGGGGAGGAGCATCTATTTTCAATAGCTTCAGTAGAAATTACGTTGATGGATAAGCTGTATGTAACCATTAGCATGCAGATCATCAATATGATTGAAATCTTATCCTGCTATAGAGCTTTTCTATCTTGCACGGAAAAGGCTATTAATACTTCTGATATGACAGCAAAAGTGTAATTGCATTAAAGAAAAAAAACTCAAAAAAGTTGGGGCTTCTGGAGCTGTTAACTATTTTGAGATGAAACTCTTGAGATACTAAATGAGCTGAAATGGATGATGTAAAACAGATATGATTTAATTAGAATTGTCTTCATATTTTACTGTCTTGAGCCAGCTTGTGGGGCTTTTTTCTTTTTTTTTTCCTTTTTTTTTCCCCCCCCACAGAACACACCAGTGTTTCTACTGAGTTTTTCCCCAGTCTGTGCTGGTTTCCTGAACACTTAAAATCTTCCAGAGTAGAGAAAGGAGAATTTTTTTCAGAGGATGGATGCCAGGATAGTTTGCAAAACAAAAATATACATGGGATTATTGTGTCTGAATGATTAGTAATGCACAAAGCCCATATATCAGTATAATGTCAGTGACTTACAGCCTCATCCATCTCAAGGAATGCTATAGCCAGTGTGGTAAAACGTTACTGTGAGAACTCTTTGTGCAACTAGAAATGCGTCTTGTTCCCCCCAGTGTGGTTGGGCACCAAGGGAAACAGACCATAATTCTTGTATGTCCAGAGTAGCTTGGGTTTTCTCCCGCTGCCAGTCTGTCTATAGGCTTTTCCCCCTTCGTTTTAGTTTTCTTTGTACTCTTCAGACCTTTTGCTTGTTTCTGCATTCATTGGGATGTGACCAGGAGATTTATTTCATGTTCCATTTCCAGCTGTGAGGGGATCTCTTGTCATCAGATTGTACTTCAGCTGCTCTTACCTTGCCAGAATGGTTTATGCCTGGTGTATTTTCCAGCATTTTTGGAGCCTAAAAACGCTACTGAACATCAACCCATGAGTGTTGCATATTGGTTAATGTCAAATCTGTGCTTTCTCGCTGTCTGTTGCAGTTGAAAGCTTTCACTAGCAGCAAGTCAAGAGCAGTGTTTCTGGAAATCTTTGAGAATTTGGGTCCAAATCTACTTCTTTGGTAGTAATACTTAATTTAATCAGAAGGCTTAAAAGTTCTTTCTTTTTCACTCTATAGCTAGGGAAACTGAGGCATGCTCAGGAAGGGTATGTGTGCAGGGATTTGTTAAACGTTTTCCCACCAGGCTTAGTGGCACATTCAGGAATGAAACTGGATGGTAGGATGGTTTTGTTGAGCTTGTGTGATTTAAGGGCTGCAACCTCCTATAGGGTTGAAAGAGACCACAGTACAAACTAGATGTCAGATACAACCCAAGTCCCAGCACTCAGCCCGAGTGACACCACTGCAGCCCCCTCCAGATGTGCTCTCTGCTTGTGAGGATGACTGTTGTGGACAGTCTTGTGTCCTTTGAAGTGCTCCTGCCAGGAAAATGCTCCTGTTGCAGATACATGGGGCTTTGAGAGCTCCTTTTGAATGCCTCTGTACAAAGTGTTGTCTCCATGAGACCACGAGTTGTGCTCCAGGGCATCCAAGTCCTGATATTCTCTGGTTGTACTACAGAGCAGAGGCATAAGCAGTTATTGTTTCTAATTTTTCACTGTGTTTGACCTTTGTGTTTAGATTTCTAAAGTGTAAATCTTCCCTGTGTATGCCCCGAAAAATGTTGAATGGCCTTTTCTCGATCAGAAGTTGAAAGCATGCTTGAAGGAAAAAGATCAAAGCTCTTGGGAAGTAATTCTGCTTGGTGGCTTCTGATACTTCAGCATTGCATGCCAACTTGAAGGCAGGCTGCATAAATAGAGCTTGGAAGCAAGAAGCAAAACATTCACCTTTTCAAGCTGAGTACAGCGAAAGTTTGCTCCATAGGAAACATCGGATATCTCTAGTGCTTCCATCACTTGAGAGATGTAGTCATTGACTAGGTGCATAGTGTTGCCTAAAGGAAGAGGGACACTGCAGCTCAGGAACTGGATTACTCCTGTCAGTTCTTTCCTGCCTGATGGAGACAGCATTTCAGCTACTTTATTACCCAGCTACCTTCTCCCTTGCACTAGTTAGGCAACAGGCAGCCTTTTGTGTGGAAAGGTCACCTTCTATGTAATGTTCAACACAGAAAATTAGCCATCTAGGTGGAAGAGTCATGGCAATGCCATTATACAACTTTCTGTTGAGATGTTATGGTTTGGGTGTAGACAAACTGAGGTGGAGGCCATGCCTGTGCTTAGAATCTCTTTTCCAGAATAACAAGCCTGTCTTACTCTAGTGTTGTACTTGGACAGCTTTTGCCAGTGGAAGTTTTACTGGATTGATGATCAATGTTTCTGTTTTCTTTTGTTTTTTGGGTTTTTTTGCCTTTGTGTCCAGGTCTACTAGAGGTTTTGCCAGCAAATCTTAGTTTATTAAAACAAGGAAGAAAAGAAAAAGGAGTGCATACAATGGAACCATATCCTTTTTATGGTCTCCCTATGTCAGCAAAGCTCTTGTGTTGATAAGGCTGAGGTGTGTGAGGCATCCTGGGTTTTTACTCACACATCCATAACTGACATAGCTGTAAATTAAAATATTGTCTTTGTGTAAGACACATTGTCCCTGCACTTTGCTCGTTTTTATTTCATTGCAGTTTTAAGGTCAAAGTTCCTATCACTTATCAAGAAGGTAACATGAGCTATCTGTGTGATGGGCTGCATCTGCTGGCTGATGCTGTCCCAGATCCTTCCCTTTTAGACCTCCGTGTTTTCTGTGGTGGCTGTGGGAGATTACTGATGTTCATACCTTGAAACAGAAAGCCTTAGTATAGCATTTCATGGGTGTGTTTGCTACTGCTCAGAATGGCCTCAGATTTAAATCTAGCATCTTTTTCAGTTCCTGTGAAGGTCTAGGACATTGGAAGTAATGCTTCATGCAGTGCAAGGTGGGGAAATTGATGCTACTTTATATCTTTGAAAGGGTATTTTCTGCCTCAGTCTTGGAAACATAAACAAAAAATTTCCCATCTATGTGGTTGAACATATGTGATTTTTTCCCACAACTGCATAGGACTAACAACTGGAGTCTGTTAGCTGCAGTGAGGCATTTTGAAGAGACAGACCTTTTGTCAGTGCTGCAAGGCATCTAGGAATACTTTTCTTCCAGCCTTTTCCTTTCTCTGCTGATCCGCAACTGCCTGTGTCCCCCTCATAGTCAAACAAGTATAGCAAAAAAATGTACCTGCATCTGAAATTCTGGGGTTTGTTTGCTTCTTGCTCATCTGTCAGAGGTTAATTTTGCATTGAATTATGAAAAATGTTACTCTGTCATAAGTTTTGGCTAGCAGTTGATTGCCAGCACACTACATCAGTGTTTGAATGTTCAGAAGGGGGGGACTACTTTAAAATTTCAACTATAGCCTAAAAATATGTGTGGAGTCTTTTTTCTTTTTTTTTTTTTTTTTTTGCATTTAACTTCCTTGCTGGAAATAGCAGGGTTCTGTCATGTGTGTCATATTTTCTAGCTGTAGGCAGTTTTAAGCACGACATAGTTATGTAGCAAACTGGAAAAATGTACACCCATCTTTCTCAAGTGAAGGCATGTGGGAACAACGCTATGGCCACATCAAATACTGCACACGTGGAAATTAAAGGAGCTTGGTTTTTGAGCAGACAACCAGTGTTTGCATGTTTAATTTATGTAATAGCCCTTTCAGTTCCCATCTGTTCCTGTGCCCTTTGGCAAGTGGGTTTCCTGTTTTCTAGCATGTGAAAACGTTGTCAAGTTCAGTGAATAAGACTTGGATTTTATTTAATTGCTGCTTTTTTTGTCTGTTAGGAGTTGGCCCTTAGGGAGAAGAGGTTGACCCCAGGAAGTAGGGAAGCTTTGTTTTCCCAGGTCGTCAATAATCTGTCAGTACAATACAAGGTTGAGAGTTCAAAATTGATAGTTGAGTGCTTATGCCCCAAATATGTCTCACTTTCTCATACGCAAGCGAGGCAGCTGCAAGGAGGTCATGCTGTACATGTGATCTGAGAACCCTGTGTTTGTGTTTCTGCATTCATGGCTAAAGTATAACTGGAACTTATTGTGAAGAATGTTGGTCCAAAACAGAGGGTGCAAAGATGAGTTCATATTCAAGTGGACCATAGCAATTAGCTGTCAGGAAGGAGGAGTCTGTTCTTGCTTTGCTTTTACTTCCTTTCTTGTTCTTCTGCAGTGCCAGTGCCCACTCCACCTCTATGGCTCTGCTGAAGCAGAGTCCTGGGGTAGGCACACTGCAGACCAGCTCTGGTGTGCCTGACAGGCAGTGGCAACATATTGACTAGAGCTGGTCTGAACCTGTCCAGTTCAATGTCAGTAGGGATAGCACCAGCACAATAGGAAAACAAGTTACTGCTTGAAAGCAATTGCTGGCTACCAAAACTGGTAATTCTGATGGATTTATTCCAACTCAAACCATGAGCGTGTGTGACCCCAGTTACCACTTTACTTCTGCAATTGCTTTGAACTGGGTTTATGTCAGATACAGGCTTCGTGGGAGCTCCAAAGTATGGACAGAAAGAACACTCACGGTTCCATTACTACCAGAGTAAGGGTACGTACATCCATGTCTACAGCATGGTAAGCCAAGCATAGATTGTCCATAGCTTCCTACTTGTGTTCTTCACTGTCTGTCTTGAGATGCCTTAAACCAATAGAATGAGCTTGTGCTTGCTGAGTTGGTCAGCTGGCCTCTTTCCTAGGACAGGCAGGTGTCCTGCTTTGTAAGTTGCTAGGCTGAGCTGGCTCTATGAGCAGTGTGGACTCACAGTATCTGTACTGGGATGAGCTCTGCCCCAGCGCTGTTCTTGAACGGTGCTGCTAACAGTGGCTTTGGGGGTCGTCTGCTACACTGGGAGACTAGGTTGCAGTGAAATGACCAAATCAGAAAATTAACCTTCTTCCTAGCATAAGCCCATAACTATTCAGGAAGTGGTTGGAGGAGCCAAAAGTTCAACCTACTAAGGTCCAGGCTTACTACTGAACTATCATGTCTTTGGGCAATGACAGCAGAGGAAGGACAAGCAAACTGGGAAGGAAGAGGTGGTCCTGGTGACAGAGGTACAACTCTAGGGAGGTTGGTCAGGGTAGTTGAGAACTGTTGGTGCCCTCAGGGCCGTGGCAGTGGGTTTGCTAGCTCGTTTTCATGACCTACTAACTTACTGACTTCTGAAAAGGCTCTTCTGACAGGCATCACAGATGGCCTTGTGCTGCAGAGGAGCCCAGAGACAGAAGCCCAGAATGATAGGCAGTGAGAAGAATTTGCTATGCCATTTGTTCTACCACCATAATCATAAGGGTTTCATGTTTTGTGTAATGGGTTACAGTTTGTCTTGGCTCTTAGGCTTTCCCAGATCTGGATGTTAAATGTGAAGATGCTTTGGGGGTGGAAAGGAAAGGCATTATGTAGACAGAGCCTACTAGGGGAATCTGTTTCATCACGAATATTTTTTCAAAGGAAAACCAATTAATGTTCTGCTAAATTGACACACGTAGCTTGGACGTTTTCAGAGAGGGACCGGACTGGCTTTTGAAGTGTATGGTCCCTGGCAGAGTTAGCTGATGATGTGCAAGAATGTCAAAGGTCGTGGCTTTTGTTGCTTCCTCTTTTTCGTCCGTGAACCCGCTGGCCCTTTTGTCTGGCTGTGGTGGTGCTGGCATGCAAATTACACCATGCTACTCCATGCTGGGCCATTCCTTACGGTAGGTATGCCTCTCAGGCTGGAACTGATGGTGAAGTAGGCAAAACCTGATCAAAGCACATGCCTAATTGGATTTTTAGATCTTACTTTAAAAATGCTGGATTTTCAAGTACTCCCATTAGTGGGCATTAGTTCTGAGGAGAAATGTGTCACCAGATAGTTTTGTTTTTTTTTGAGTCAGAATTTAAGTATAATTAAAAAGAGATTACTGAACCTAATATTGTTAAAAGAAATGCTTTAATGAAATAAAGAACACCACTGGAACCTGTGGGTGCATGTAGGAAGTGTGCTCTGACCCATTGCTTGCAGCTTGATATTAAGGCAAGAGAAGCATTTTTTGTAAGTATGAAAAAAGGGAGCAGATGCTCACTGGGACTTCCTTACACTTGGGTCTGCAGAAGGTTTTTTTGGAGGGAGGGGAATTGTATTTCCAAAGGAGTGAGCAGAAGAAACATATGTGGGTTCAACCAAGAAGTGTCAACCTAACTAGCAACAGATTCTGCAAGTTTGTAATGGAATAATAAACAAATAAGTAAAATTTTAATTATTTTTCCATGTATCCTTAATTTAAAAATTAGTATTATTTTTCTGTGTTGCAGTGCTTTTCATTCTGATAGTCATCACCTTAGGGGCAGGGTTATCAGTGCTAACAAATACTTCAGATTAAACTGGGAGGTAACAGTGAGAGCAGTTTATCTTTAGTAGTAAGGACAAGTTTCCCTAATTTTCAATTGTGTCACTCAATTCTATTATGACAGGAATTTATTAATCTTATGAGCACTTTAGTATGCTACTTTCTACTGCTAAAGATTGCATTTTTAAGAGGCATTATTGATTAATATGGTTAGGGTTTGTGTTTTACTACCGCAGTTATTCTTAGCTGTAATTTCTGTCTTGTATTTGACTGCTTTTCCTTTTCCTGAAATACGTTATTCAGGGACAATGCCTTAAGGAGGACCTTTTCACCTGTGTACAGGACTGGAAAACAGAAGTAATTACTTGACAGGAGGGCCAAGAATACTTAGAAGCCATAGGAAAGTCTCTTAGGACTTTTCTAGCAAACCTGACCAGTGTGATTTGTTTGATAATTTTATTTCATGCTGCTTGGCTTTGCTAAGGACTGTTACAATGACAGAAATAAGCTGCAGGCTCCTGTTTTGAAGGGGGGCAAGAAGGGAAAACAGGTACATCACTGACATGAAAAACAAATGCATATTGGTTTATCTTCATATATCATCAGCAAAAAAACCCTCTTCTGATTTATGTTAGTCTAAAAGAGACAGATTTCATGGCATCCAAGAGCTCAGTCTTGAGCTTGGAGTTCTAGTGAAACCAAACCTTAACTGGAGCTTAAATGGAAGGTTTGTCAAGTGATCTGGATGTAAAAAGTTAGATCTCAGGAGAGAGAATTTAAATTTATGTCAATTTATACAACGTTAATCTCTGCAGAGCAGATCTTAATTGCAAGACTGACAATTTGGGTCATGTTTGAAATTGATTAGGTGATTGGTCCTTGATAATTTTGGATATGGTTCCAAATCTGACTTGTGAGCTGGGATTGAGGATCAAAGCCTAAATATCACTTTGTTTCAAGCTTGAGTGTCAGACTGAGGCATCTTGTTTTAAAGTGGTTTTTTTGTTGCATATTGTAACTTGAAGTGAAAAATTCACCATTGTACTGAAAATCTTCAGTCTTTGAGGCTTAAAAGAATTATTGAAGATGAAGGTGAAACTCCTTGTGTACTTGTAAGCAGTATAAGAAGAGACCTCAGTAAGAATAAAAGAGTGCAAGTGTCATGGAGAGTTCTGGCAAAAGAGAAACATTACTATGGAGTTAAAAGATGGATGATTGAAGGCAACAGCTTTATCTGTGTTTGAAACTGTAGCATTTGTGAGTAAGGATGTACTGGCCTCTCTCAGGGAGGGTGGCTGTGCAGGATTTGGTAGCCTTGAGAGGGATGGCAGCTTTTAGCTGCCACTACATCAATGCATACAACTAATGTGCTTATGGCTAATACAGTGATGAAAAGCCAATGCAGAGAATGTTTTTAGAAACATGCTTACAGACATGCCTGTAGCTGTAAGTTACACCTTTAAATCACCCCTACAGACACAGCTTTCAAATTCAAGTTATTGGCATTGCTGAAGTGGAGATTGAAGTTTTCTGTCTGATTCCCAGTGGGGAAGAACAGTCGTTGCATAGAATCATCTTCTTGCCTTTCCTTACCTGTGTGATGTGCTGCAGATACTACAGTGTGACAGGTGGGCGGTGAGGACAAACAGCACGGGACTGTCAGGAGGTCACAAGTGGAGAGCATAGGGAAATACTTGTGAAAAGAATTGAGAGTAAAACAATTAAATGCACTTGAAGAGGGAGTTTATTCATTTTCTTGAACCCTTTCTATGTTTCTGCATGAGTTATCTGTATGTCACCTCATGTGTGTCACCTGCATCCTGTTGTCTTTGCCCTGCTCTGTCTGCTCCCGCCCCACTGCTCTGGCACGTGCCTGTTTGAGCAGGCAGTTCATCAGAAAAAATTTTTTGAAGGGGGTGTGTGTGCATTCATGCACATGTCCCAGGTAGCTGTCAGTGTGTTTAATGCCTTGGGCCAGGAGGTCGGTGTGGTGTGGTGAGCTGCTGGGGAGGTGTGGGTACGAACAAGTGGCAAAGTCAGAGTAGCTGATACCAGGCATGGTTGCAGCCAGATGTACCTCTCAGTGGGCTGTCAGTGTGGCCTTACCTCGACTCCATCAGAACGGATGAGTTTCAGCAAGAAGCAAATTTACTGTCATCTTTAGTGAGTTTCTTCCTTCTATTTTCCTGTTCCAGTAAGTCAGTCTGGAGTGGACTGTAACAGAGCCAGTTAAAGATCGGTACAGGGAAGAGGCACGTCTGTTTAAAAATTGCAAAGAATGAAACATTTGGCAATAACGGATGTGTCTTTTTTGGCAGGATCCAAAGAGCTCAGAAAGAGTTTTTTTTCTTCATTAGCGATCCAAATGTTGTGATCGCTCTTGTGTTTTGGAAGTGTTCTCAGCAAGGATGAGATGATGTAATTACATAAATTCAAGATTTCCTTTTTTTTTTTTTTTTTTTTTTTAATGAAGAATTTAGAAAGCTTTGAATGTGGAATGGGTGCTGAAACTGCTCTGGTTCTAAGTCACCTCTATAACTCCCTCTGGCACAAAAAGCACTGAAAGCCAAAAGGATCTGTGTTGGTCGAAGCTGCTTTAGGGTCTGCTCTCAAGAAAAGGCTTGCTGGGAATGCTTTGTGATGTGGACACAGATGAGATGAGAAGGGTTTTCTTTTAGTGTAATTTTTTATTCCAAACTTAGTATAAGCTCTCTGACCTCCAACATGCTCCGAACAACATATAATTTTTGGTGGTTCTAGGAAAACTTATTTTTTTTTTTCCCAAAGTGTGTCTTACAGCTTTGAACAAGCCCCAGAGTCTTAATTAAACATTTTTGATCAGACGTGACTCCATAGCAAGTCAAATCCTTTGCCTTCAGTGCTTTGTTTTGTTTAATCACTAGACTATTCCTCAGGTTAAAACACTGGAGCATTCCCTTTGTTAGTGTTAGGAGAGCTTCCATTAAAAGTTATTTTAACTGATCTTTTTCTGTCTTTATTTAGCTTTTCAGTCTTAGTGACCTATTCCTTCCTTTCCTTTTTCCTATCTCCTGCTGCAAAATAGGTTGTTTTCAAAGTATATGTTGCTTTTCTGCTCTTTGTCCTTTTTCCTGAATGCTTTTTTTGTATTCCTTTCACTCTGGCCTTGCTTTACATAGAAGTCAGCTATTCCTCAGTCACCCAACTATTGGCTTTATCACAGGAGTAGGTGTGGGTAAAACCTCTTTGAAGAGTGAACAGTTGCATTGTCAAAGGCAGCTTTGGGGTCTCTGTAAATTACTTCCAAATTGAGTTAGTAGTTTTATCTGAATACATAATCCATCTCAATTGGGTAAAAATGTCCACACAGCAGCGTTTTGAAACATCTTTCTCCCTCTCACTAGGTTAGATTTTTCAAGCTCTGTGCTTTCTGACAACCCCTTGTTTACTTGCTTAAGGAAGTTGAAAATGAGAGTTCTGTCTGCTTTTACCCAATTGAGATGAATTAGTGTCCCTCAGATGGTTCCCAGTGAAGCAGAGGAATTAAACTTGTGACTCCTTGTTTTTCAGAAGGGAGCCCATGGTGCTGAGCTGTGGGGATTGGTGTCCACTCCACCTTGTGAAGCTGTTCTTGGCCAAGGGGGGCAGTCAAAGTAACTCTTTATCCTGGTGATTACACCATTCCCCTCCAGCATCTTTAATTGCTGTCAAAGTTCTTCAAAATTCAGGAAAATGAGAGAGGAAAAAAACTTAACTTTTTCTTTTGTGAAATTGTGACAAACTACTTAAAAACAAACCAAAAGAAAATTTTCTCATGACTGACCTACAGCATCTGAAATTACCAGTTCTCCATAGGAAAGTTCAAAGTGCTTGACGGATCAGTTCTGGGCTCTGCTTTTTGTTTCCCTGTGTACTCTCATTAATCTGATTTGATAGCACTTTTTGGAGTCCACAATTGCGATATCAAGATTAAAACTTGGTCCATCATCTGCGAATTCAGAGAATTTAAACTGTAAAATATTTACAAAGTGCTAATGAATTCTTAGACCTCTAACCAAATCCTAGTCATACATATTATGTATTTAATAGAAAATCTGCCCTTCTGGAATGACAACCAGTCCTCCTCCTCCTTAGGGATGACACTAAAATAGATTTGGCATGCGCTTTAAGTTGGCTGAGGGGCATTAATGCTAATTTGTGACAATGGTTATGGAGTATCAGTTGGCAAATGAGGGTGTTCCCTTTATAAACATGTTGTTTCAACATGCTGTGCTTTTCCTGCTGCATCTAGTGCTTATGATGGAGTTTAGGCTATTTGAATATAGGTTAGAGCTAATGGGCTGCAAGCCTAATTCATGTTGTCCCTGTTGTATTTAAGAATTTCCTCTTCTGTTCTTTCCCTGCTTCTATTTTCCTGGGTATGTGGTTGCAGCAACCAATTTCAAGTCATCCTTTTAATCCCTTAGGTTTCTATTGTGTGATTTTTATTTTTTTTCTTATTTTTTGGGGGGGAGGGTTGATGTAATTCGGGAATATCTGAGTTCAACTGACAAATGTATCAACACAATGTGGGATCTACAACAGTGTTTGGTAATAGCTGTTCTTGGACAGTGGTTTCCAGCATTGCATTCATAGTTCCTGGAAGCTCTGGGCAACATTGAAAGAGCCTAAAACATGGTTTCAAGTAAGCAAGTTTGTATATGCTGTTAGACCAAATCTGAAATTCTTGAGGGGCTTCATGCTCACTGGAAAACTCCAAGAACTGCATATGGAAAAACCTGAAATTCACTGGTGTTGGCTCACTTTTCTTCAGTCTGCAAGAGCAACTCCGTGCTGAAACAAGGAACTTCAGTTTTCCCCAAATGTTGTTGTCTTTACAGATTTCTAATGATGTTTTGGGTGTTCCTAATATCCAATCTAACCCTTTCCTGCCCCAACTTGAGAAAATTTCCTCTTGTCCTGTCACTTGTTACCAGGGAGAACCAACCCATACCTAACTACACCCTCCTTTTAGGCAATAATATACCCAAAGCCATTGCTGAAAGAGATGAAGTGCCTTATAGATCAGCACATTTATCCTGGCCAAAGCTCTCATTGGGAATAAAGAAAGGCTTTGTGGCAAGGACTGCTAGAGGTACTTGCGGTAGTTCTGCTTTGACAAGCAGTATCAAATGTTGGATCAAGATGTGGAGCCTGTAATGTCTCCTATCATGTGGAAAAGCCACATGGTAAAAAGCTGATCCACTAAGGAACCTTCGGAGAATTGTGGTGATAGGCACTGTCTTTGGCTGTGTGAGTTGAGTATATGAAGTGGCTAAGATGAAGCCATGTAGGTGGAAAAGCAAGGTGAGCTCAAAGGTGTGTCAACCAGGTATGCACCCTGAAAGCACTGAATGGTTAAAAGAACCCACCCCAAACCCAACCCTTCTTGTGGTAGACTTTGCAGTCTGTAATAAAGCACATGACCAGTTTCACGAGGGTTTGCTGTAGAACGACAGAAGGACAATGAAACACCAGTAATAATTAACATCTTCAAGGCTGAATTTCAATGTGAAGCAGGCACTATTAAAATGAATGAATGCTTGAGGGAATGCCAAAGAGAAACTTGTTTGTTAAACAAAGGTTCATTCTTTCAGATCTGCTGCACATCTCTTGGTAAATAGATACTAGATGTGTAGGTAAATCCATGCCCACATGGTAATATGGGAAAGAGGTTTAAATTCTGATTTTTAAAAATGATTAACTGACTAGTATTTGAATAAATACCAAAATTTAGTCAAGTGTAACCAGAGAGGCTACTTTTTTTCCCCCCTCTCCTTAGTTAATTATTAATAACTTCCCTAACAGTTTCAAACTCATCCATTCCACTGGATGGTAGGAAGCAAAGAAGGAATTTGAATCACATACCTAAAAGTTGCTGAGTGTAATCAGAGGGGTGGGAGGTCACCTGGCCCTCTTTCTAGTTTTCAGTTTGTGGCAGGAAACTGTTTGCAGAAGTCAAGTCCTTAGCCATGGCTCAAACAAAGTAGGTTCTTCACTTCACTCCAAAGCTTGCATGTATTGCTTGCACTCAGAGAGATACCTATTTTGGGAGTGGAGTCCCAAAATACTACACCTTATTTATTAATGCCATAAAATTTTGGACTTTTCTCAGTTTAGAGAGGAGGGTTCTTTCCAAAGCTTGACGTCTGGCTGCAAGAGGAACCTTCTGCACAATCTTTCTCAGATCAAAAGCACTAGGCAGAGCAGGTATACTAGGACTCCTTAATGGGTCCCCAAGCTTAGATCATCACAACAAGAATGATGATGGCTGCTTCCACTTCCACTACTTTCCTTGTTTGAAATGCACAGACCTCCTTGATGTGAAGCGCCCAGGTCTGTCTTTCAGTGTTAGCTGTGAGTGCTTCACTCTGGTGAGAGGAGCCTGCTGTTTGCAAACATCTTGACAAGAATGGTGCAAGATAAGGGAGATTGATTAGTTTTAAAAAGGATGTACAAATACATGTACTTTGGGTATGAATGAATTAGAACCACCAGAAGAGTTTTTGCAAAGGAAGAAAAGTAAAATATTTAAAAGTTTGGCACCCGTTTATTTTATGAAAGATGTCTTACAATATGGCTACCTGCAGCAGTAAGGAGCAAAGATCTGTCCTGAACATGATTCCCAAGAGTAAC
Source organism: Corapipo altera (assembly GCF_003945725.1). Classification (NCBI taxonomy): domain Eukaryota; kingdom Metazoa; phylum Chordata; class Aves; order Passeriformes; family Pipridae; genus Corapipo; species Corapipo altera. Next base: position 12,508,989 of record NW_020884873.1, read on the forward strand.
TAACCTGAGTCATGCCTTCAAGAAAAAGCACCCAAGCCCTGTGAGAGTCATGATCACTCTATTCCCCCTGGGAAATATATGGGTTTTACTTGGAAGATAACACTAAATTTTGGGTCTCTATAGTTTTGTTTTACAGTCTGTGTGCCTGAAGAGAAAAAAACTATTAGATAGTTCAGTTCCATATTCCGAAGGCTAATTGAAAGTGTCTTAGATCTGTATGCAACAAAATATGTAACACACAAATAAGTGATAACTGCACCTTTTCGTGGGTCTGTCACATGGTGTATGGGTTTGTTTGCTTTTTTTTTTCTTTGAGAAATTTACCCATTTTGCTCATTCAAAAAGTCTAAAATATGGCAAGATGATAGCACAAGTTCATGGGATTGTTGCTACTGCCTTTTTTTTGGCCAAATCCCTCAAACCCTTTGGGGGATCTTACAGATTGTAAGGCAGAAGATGGGCATAGACTAAAGCACATACTGAAAATGTGGAAAACCACCGAAGATCCTGTTAGGGTTCTGACAGCAGGTTTTCACTCTAATCCTTCTGGTGATAACAAACCACTACCACTTCCTAATAAAGTTAGCTAAATGAGCATTTGGCTGTATCTGTTGCTAAAACCAGTTCAAGCTACTGGGTATGCTTGGGCATTCAGATGCTGTGCTAAATCCTTTCTTGCAGCCTGTTCCAGTTAAAGTTAATCACAATTCTTGTCCAGCAGCCCGATCCAAGGGCCATTGCTATAATAACAGCACATTGTTCTTCCCGCTAGGATGTGCGCGAGACACTAGCTGCAGTATAAAAGCATTACACTCTTAAAATTGGATGTTGAGTTGAACAAGGTAAAGTAAGCTGTGACATTAACCACTTTTCTTCAGAAGTAGTGAAAGTCTAAGAAAGCCAGTTCAATTTAGCATTTTCATTGAATCTAATTAAAATTACACGATCTAAAAGAAGATACTACTCTTTGATAAAATCTACTTCCGTGAAAGCATTTTGGAGCAGGAACCACCATCTCTTCCTGCCTTGAGGCCACTTAAGGCAGTGCTTCTCTGCCTCATGACTGGACTTCTACAAGCAGATAATTACCTTGTGAATGTGTGTCTCTCTGTTATCTTGACCTTGCAGCTGTCTCTCTGATCGTAGATTATGTAGTAGAATAAAAACTTGTTCTTTGAAGCTGACAGCAGTTCTCAGTATCTGTATGAAGCAGTAACAGAAAACTGCTTATTGTTACTCTTGTGCGAAAATAAGGCAAGTTTAGCATGATAGAACTTGGAAAAGGTCAGACTTGTGAAACCATGGCAAATAGTAGAAAAAGCTTGTTGTGTTGTGTGGGGTTTTTTTTCCTCTAGTTGCTGTTCTTCTCTTTCATCTTTTGCTAGTAATTTAGACCAAGTGTGCTTTTTAAGCATGGTACTTCAAATTGCTCATCCTTGTGTTTTAAACAAATCACGGTTACTTTTGATCATGGGAGTGCATGTCTTTGGAGCACTTCAACAAAGTGAAATTAATTTGAAAAGCCTTGCTCTGTATAAGACAGAGACAACCTAGTTGTTTTTCCATTGCTTTTAGTCAGGCTTTGTTCGGTTGCAGTGATATGTGCTGCTTTCTTGTTAGAAGATGTCTTTTCATAGCTTAGTAACTCCACTCCAAGTATTTTGGTCCTCCCAATGAAAATTCAGATTTCTTCCATCAAGATTTCAAATTCACTATTGCTTTTCACACTTAACTTGATTCCTGCATAATTTCACTTGTGGGCTCTGGAAGGTGGGAGTTGTTCCAGGTCCTCAGGCTGGAGTGAGAGGTGTTGGCTCCAACAACCCTGCGGCACGGTGCAGGATCTGGCCTTCCTCTCTGTGGGCTGTGTGGGTGTGAGGAGGAGACTCCAAGATTCAGACTGCAGAGGGGTTTGCCATTCATCATCACAAGGCTGGAACATCTGAAGTAAACTGACTCATCCCCATCCTAGTGACTCACTATATGTCTTCTTTTTCCTGGGTGGAAATATAACTCCTTTGTTTCTAATGGGAATGCAAAGTGAGAGTCAGACCATAGATACCAGTTTGCATCACGAAAAGGCAAATACACATTTAGAAGTACTTTTATTACAGGAGACTTGGTATCCTAGGAAATGGATGCTCATTTGGTTTGAGGCAAGAACTGAGTCAAAATGTGTATTCTTTCAGCTGTCAGAACTGGGGAAGGATGCTCTGACACAGAAATGAAGTAGCTTGTACATGATTGTATTGGGTTCAATGCAGAGTCAGGAAGTGAATACATCTCCCCTTAGTTATCTCTGGTCCTGTCATTAGCTACTACACCTTGGACTGTTTCAACTGAGTTTGTCTTTTCTCCTCTGCAATATACCAGTAGAAGTGGATTTGGTTTTCCATAACTCTGATGGTCAGAAGAGCCTCTTCCTACGTCAGTTTTTTATTTTTATGTAATTGTTTTAGTTAAAAGACAAGAATTTTCTTATAGGAGCTCTAATGCTAGTCTCCTACTGAAAAATCTGTCTCCACTGTTTTTTCAGTGTGACATTGTAGTAGCAATCTTCCCTCCTCTGTGCTCAAATGTTGTACTTTCGTGTAATGTGCGTACACCGAGGACCTGATTGACCAGTGTCTTTCTGTGTATTTACATAGAGGTTTCTAATAGGGTCAACAAAGTTAAATTTTGTGTCAAACCAAGTCATGCTGTCCTATATTTTCATTGAACTTTTCTCTCCTGATTTTAAATTTGCTTTTAATGTGTATTTTTGCCTATTATGTGAAACTTTCAGAACCACACCACAGCTGTCTGTCTCTGGAGGAGCTACTGCAGTACTTTTGCATTACCCTCTAACATAAGCTCCCTGTTAAGGCTGTATGTACATACACAGCCACCCCTTTGCTGGGGAAGGATGTGCATCAGAGGAGCCCACTGTAGGTGCTGGATCCATAACCTGGATGGAGAGCTAGGAGAGGAGAGTGGGAGCAGGCAGGTGACAGGAGCCACTACAATTATGCAGACCTGCAAAGTGGTTTAGCTTTTTAGCAGGAATAGATTAATAATTTTGTGGAAGGAAGGTGCCAAGAGTTCAGTTCTTTCAGAATAATTCTACTTCTTTCAGATAGCTATAAAATAAAATCTGCTATTCCTGCTTGCTAAGACTTTACACTCAGATCTGAATATATTAGCCCCTCCCACTTACAGCTTGCCACATTCTTTTTTATTTAGTGCTTACATTGAGGCAACAGTGAATGACAGAAACTTACTCTTCTGGAAGTCTAAGTGTGAATGTGCTTAAATGTGAAAAAGTCATGTTGACTGGCACCTGGCATGTGGATAGCAGCTTGGAAGGTCTGTGCCCCAGGCTCTGCGTGCATCACTGGGGGTTGTGGGGTATATGTGTGATGATGGATGTAAACATAATTTCTAAGGCTTCTACTTGCTTGCTGTTACTGTAATTTGTGTTTTTCCTAGTGACCCTGGAATGGCATCAATATTGCTTATCTTAATTTTAAGCCACTTGATACTATTTCCTACCAGCATCGCCACGGGCAGGGCTGTAGGGTGAGTCTGGCTGGGGCTCAGGCAAGATGCAACCACATCTGGTTTCTCAGCTTTGCACTCAGACACTTGTGTCACAGGGAAGGAGTAACAGTGTGGGCAGCTCTTTTCTGGTCAGAGCATTTTATGCTGAATCTTGTGGCTACTCAAGAAATTGTCAGGGTAGTTCTGCATCTGAGCACGAGCATTGTGAGGGAAACCTTGTCTTGCATCTGTCTGGGGAAGCGTTTAATGAGGCAGAACAACATACCCTAAATATTTTACTGAAGGATAGAGAGTATTTTAAACACGAATGACTAGTACAGGTGCTGTCCATGTTCTTTTTTGGCTACTCAAGGTAGTAGATCCAGACTTTTCTGTTTCATCAAAACCACTGTGGGAAAGAATTGAAAGAAGGCTGGATCTGATCTGTGAAGGATGATGTGCTCTGATCAGGAACTAAAATAAAAGTCTGTCTGAACTATAACAGTATTTTGTCAAGATGACACTTTTCCTGGTCTGACATTGCATTGCAGGGCTTCAGTATTTAGACTGAAGTTCTTCGCACTGTTCTTCAGCTCCTTTGTAACCTGAACAGCACTTCTCCCCCACACATACATGACCTTCAAAAGTCAAAGTGTCTGTGTAATAAAGATAGATGACTTTCAGTTGCAATAGCTTTTTTTGTTTGCTTTGCCTAAATTGAATTCTCTTGAAATCAATAGCTGATTTATTTGAGGTTCACACTTTGTTGTTGACTTATTGATACTTTTCTAAGTGCACAGTTTATTAAACATTAGAGTAGTCCTCACAAGATCTACTGGTTTAAGTTTTGAATTTTCTTGCATTAAAACTTCTTTTCCAAAACTTTTTAGAAAGTCATTAACAGCCTTCAGCCCACAAAATTTATATAAAGAATTTTCTGTTGACTCTGAATTTGTTAAACCTACGTTAGTGTGAGATGTTACTCGTTTCTGAGACAGTTCTTGTAAATTTGGTTTAAAATGTTGTTCAGAAACATGAGATAAGGCTGTCTTCAACTTGCAAAAAGATGATTCAAGACACTCATCTCTCTTCTAGTGAATGATTGTCAGAAATTGCTTAGGGTTCATCTAAGGGACCTTTCCCAAGTAGCAAGTATGGAAATGTGACATATGAAGGAAACATTTTTAAGATGGATTTAGGCATTCATTCTTTATTTCAGGATTTCAGCACCAGGGTTTGAGGTTCTCTTCTCTCTTCCTTCTCTTTTCCAAATGTTCAGATTTGATGTAGGTGACTAAAAAGGGACTAGATTATTGAAAAGCTCCATTATTCATGGAACCTCATTTCATTGAGGTTCTTTTGCCAGTCTGGGTAGCAACTGCCCCAGATTCTGCTTTTTGACACTTTCCTTTTCCTAAATGGCCTTAGGGGATTTCAGAACATGTTAATGTGTTCTGAGATCTTGATGAGTAGCATTTACTGTTTTGTTGCAACAAACCCGGGAGAGCTGAAGAGTAGCCAAGCAGTGTGGTCCTTTCAGATAGCATCAGTGGTAAAAAGCTGAGGATAATCTCTAGACATCCTGGATCATGGGTGCATATTGTAACTGCTGAGGAAAAGCATACACTTACCAGGTACTGAAATAAAAAGTTTATATTATTATATATATAATCCAGAGCTGAATGTTTTGAGTTCCATGTGGAGGTTACTGGTTGAATTATTTGACATGTTATAGACTTTCTCATAAGAACTTAAGGAAGCTTCATTGTGACTTCCCATGTGTTTAAGGCATTGCCATTTTAATTTTAATGAGTGTAAAGGAAATACCTTTGTGGAACACTAACCTTAATAGACTTTCTTTTAAGAAGCCAAATACAGAGCATAGTTTCTTAAGCTCATTTTTTGTCTGTAAAAGATCATAGTTGAGTAGAAATCCTGTCAGAATTTTGTCCCAGACTCCCAAAAAAACTCTGTCGGGATGGGAACAGAAGAATATGACAGAGGAGATAAAAAGTAACAGAAAAGATAAGTATATTTTAGACTCAGCAGTCTGTTATTACATCCTACCCCTGGTGCAGCTCTCTCTGGAGTGTGTAAATGCTTGTCCTACACAACCAAAGTAAAAGACTGCTATGTGTGGTAGGTAGCACCTTGGTGTGCAGGTAGTCCCATCAGCTTTAGTGAAACTATTTGTAGTGAAAAGTACTGAACAGTGCAAGTAAGGGCACAGTTTGTCTACTGTTGGAGTGGCACTAGCTTAGGGCTGTATGGTTGCTGCTTCTGCTTGAGTATTTTTGCTGCCCCACTATGCCCTATTAAGCAGCTGCCCGTGTCTAGTCAGCTGTGATCTGTCTGATTGTGCTCTGTGAATGATTTGGTTTGGTTTTTAACCCAGTTTATTTCATAGGACCAGATGAAGGCCCAGGTAGGCATATTTTTGAGGGCTCCACTCAGCTTTGCAGTTAACTCTATCATCCCTGTTGTGGGGACAGTGACAGCTATAAGTCATCACATAGGCTGTTGATTTTACTGACTACCCTACAACGAAAAGTAAACATTCAAGATCTTTTCTGCATTTTCAGTATGCTTCCTCAGTCTCACTGTGGCAGTATGGACCATGCTCTTCTGCTCCTTCATCTCCTCTCAAGAGCTGGTGGCTGTGAGCAAGCAGTGAGTCACACACCACTGGTAGATCAGAATTGGATGTGCCTGATGAGCAGGGAGGAGAGAGAAGGACAGAGCTGGATGGCATCCCTGGGATCATGCATGCAGCATTCAGGGATTGGAGGGGTCCTGCCAGGGAGGTGGCTCCTCAGCTGCAAACTGCCCTGCAACGACCCACCTACCTTGTGATGTGTTGCTTCTGTATTGTGAAAAAAAACCTCTGACAGAGCCAAAGACTGTATTGAATATTTGCTGCAGTGGGCATTGTCATTGCCAGATCATCACTCATGAGCTTGCTCCTGGATGCCCTTAGATGTAAACTATGAGGTGCTTATGTTTTCATAGAATCACAGAATGGTTTGGGTTGGAAGGGACCTTAAAGATGACCTAGTTTCAAACCCCTTGCTGTGGTCAGGGACACCTTGCACTCGATGGTTGCTCAGTGCCCCATCCAGACTGGTGTTGAACACTGCCGGGGATGGAGCATCCACAACTTCTCTGGGCAACCTGTTTCAGTGCCTTACAACCCTCACAGTTAAGAATTTCTTCCTTATATCTAATCTAAGCCCCCTCTCCTTCAGTTTAAAGCCATTCCCCTTGTCCTGTCACTACATGCCCTTGTAAAAGGTCCCTCTCCCGCTTTCTTGCAGGCCCTCTTTAGGTAGTGGGAGGTGATATAAGGTCTACCTGGAGCCTTCTGTTCTCCAGGCTAAACAACGCCAACTCTCTCAGGCTGTTTTTGTAGAGAGTTGCTCTAGCCCTCTGATCATCTCTATGGCTATCCTCTGGACTTGCTCCAACAGGTCCAGATCCTTCTTATATTGGGGACCCCAGAGTTGGATGCAGCACTCCAGGTGAGATCTCATGAGAGCAGAGTAGAGGGGCAGAATCACCTCCCTCGACCTGCCGACCACGCTGCTTTTGATGCAGTCCAGGACAGGGTTAGTTTTCTGGGCTACACATTACAGCTCATGTTGAGCTTCTCATCCTTCTCCCTCTCAACCCCTTCTCCTTGGGGCTGCTCTCAATCCGTTCTCCACTCAGCTTTCATTTGTGCTTGGGGTTGCCCTGACCTTTATACTTTAATGACAATTATTTGTCACACTTCTGCGTTTGTACTGCTGGCATGCAGCACTGAGATCTCCTGCAGGGCTCAGATGGATATCTTAATTAAAAAAAAAAAAATCTGTCATACTGTGTATAAGTACATTTAGAAGTAATTTAAGGAACTTGGAAAGCTGCAGATCTCCGTGAGGGTATTTTCTGTTTGCAAGAGATTGCTGATACTTATGGCAAGACATCTGTTATCTGAGCAGCCCTGCAAGGCACTGAACAATAGACCTGTTCTTTGGCAGGCCTTCATAGTCACCAGCATCCAAGAATAGCATGTGGAAGGTCTCCACTCAATAGCAGTTGATTTTGACATGTGCAAGCAGGTGTATACTTTAATTCTTTGTCATATGGAGTCTCAGACCTTTGTTGCTACGGTTTCTGACTCAGGACTACTCTATTCATGGTCAAATCCTGGCCACCTTTGGAGAAATAACTTCTGCATCCCTTTTGTTGAGGTTATAAAAAGCCCCTTGGAAGAGCAGAATACACTTACCCACTACCAGCACTACCATGAGGAAACTTGCTGCTGCAGCTATGGATTTTGTGCTGGGAGCACTGCCTCTTAACATCTTTCTTTCATCTTACCTCTTAGAATCGCCTCCATGCAATGTAGAATTTCTGCTGTATAATGAGGGCTAAGACATGTGGCAACTTTTTCTTTAGGGGGAACATTGGTAGTCTCTCTCCTCTGCTGCTTACGTTCCTGAGATTTCCGGGAATTAGATGACTTGAACATTCCCATGTCATGTTCAAGTTGCCCTAAACTTAATAGGAAAAGAAACAAGTGCATAGCTTGGGCTATGTCTTCACAGAGATACTCTTTTATGGTTGAAGGAGAAGAAGCTTATAGCTTAGAAAGTGGGGGTTTTTTTTCCAATACCTATCTTCAGAGTTGGTAAGAACTGACTTCAGTCCCACTTGAAACATTGATCTTTGGATGGGAAAACCTGAAACTGCTCTAATGCAAACTAGAAATCAGAGACTTGGAGCACTGAATTGCTTTCCCTGATGCTGCTAATTTCCCTGCAGGTATCTTCCCTGTGCCTGGAGGCTCTAAGACTTGGGGCTTTGAATCCGTACTGAGTGTGCACAGGGAGGAAACAACATGTGCCATTGGAAAGCTAATATCTGTGATTTTCTAATTCCTTGCACACCTGATTTAGTTAGTTTTTTTGAAGAAGGAGAAATCACGTGACAACATGCCCAACACTAGGAGGCAAGAGAACCATCATGCCTGGAGTCTTTTCTAGAGACTGGTGAGTTCCCTAGAAAACACTTTAGCTGAGTATGTTATGTTTAGAAACAAGGGATCTGAGGAGAGGGCCAGAAATAAGGATGAAACTTCAGTTGATTTGAGCTGATGTCATTTGTGATCAGGCTTTCAATAGCAAATCTGTTATAGAACAGGCGAGATGCTGTACAGATGGTCTAAGGGAATGGACAAATAGAAGTGAAAACTAAGACAAACTGACATTTATTTTCTCGTGCCTGCAGTTTGGAAGAGTATCCTGTTTGAGAGTGGAGTTGCTTCTGAGTGCATTTTCTCTAGTAAATGGAATATTTTACAGCTCAAATCTGGTCTAGACAGTTTCGCCACAAAATTTTAACATTCTTTTGAGATCATTAAAAAAAAGTTCTGGCCACATTTGAACAAGTGGCTTTTCATTGACTGCTCACCCTCACTTCAGCCATAAGACTAAAACGTTCTTTTTCTCCATGGTGATCTGGCTGGCAAGGAGGAGGAGAATTGTCCTTTGGATTAAATGTGGGGCAACAGGAAGAGATAGTTTCTTTTTGATAGCTGTGTGTTTATTAACTCTCAGCCCGGCAGCAAGCTGTGGGGGTTCAGGTTACAGCTCACTTTGCTTTGGGGCAGTGCCTCAGCACTGATATTGATTTAGAAGTGACTGTTCCAGAGCAGGTATGGCATTAAAAGTTGCCTGTCTCAATTGCAATAATTGTATGTCTCAATCCTAAGTAAAGATAAGAACAAAAAAAATAAAAATTGAGTTATAAAACCCCACCACCCCACCACCACCAAAAAAACCCCCAAACAAACAAGCAAACAAAACAAAAAAATATCCAAAACCTACCAGTTAGCCTTATATACTTTTTATTTCTTGTAGTGAGATGGCTGGTGTGACTGAAATTAAGTATTCATTTAAGTGCTTGCAGAATTGAAGCCTAGAAAAGGGTGCAGCCCTCAGGAAACAAGAGTATGAAGTAAAATTTTACTCCTTGTCTTCACAGCCTTTCTTCTCTGTAGTGCAATTTGCAGCAAGGACTGCAAGATAGGACCTGTCTTTGCCCTGAACAATAAATCCTGCTTGAACCCTCTTCAAGACTTAAAAAAAAAAAAAAAAAAAAAAAAAGGCAAAAATCCCTGCCCCATCCTGTCTCGTGTACATAGAATTGAGGTTCCAAAGATAGCTTTAGGATGAAGGGTTATTCTCTACAGGGTTTTACAATATTTTTGTGTTCATTCAGTTTCCAGGAACATTATGAAAACCATCCTTGAAAAAAAACCACACTGCTATTTATTTTTACTGTTTTTTCTTCAGAAAGCTGTTCCAGATTGTTTCGGTCCAGGTTCACATAAAGCCACATAAAGTTAGGCACCTGCTGGCAAGCTAGTTCAGTTGTGTGCTGGAGATAGGGCTCCCTTCCCCATCGCTGCTAGTTATTGCTGTCATTGTCAGTGGGAGCAGCAGGTACTCGGTGCTCTTCAAAAATCAGGCTGCTTTGACTTTGTAAAGTAAAAAAATATATGCTGCAATTGTTAGCTGGTATTGAAGTCCTGGAGTGTACAGTGGATATTTGTATGTTTTGCACTGCAGTGATTTGACAGGTTTTTAAAACATTCACAGATTATTTTTTTTTATTGTTGTTGCTGTCACCACACAAAGCAAAGCTGGAGAGGATTTGTTCCTGCTGCAGTTACCGCTACTGTATTTCAGTACGTGGCTTTTTGTGGATCTGTAGCTGAGCCATGGCCTGTAAAGAGAGGGTAAGGACTGAAAAGAAAGATAGGGGCACTTTTAGCAGGGCCTGTTGCGACAGGATGAGCGGTAATGATTTTAAACTCGAACTGGTTCGATTTAGGTTAGATGTAAGGAAGAAGTTTTCTTCAGTGTGGGTGGTGAAGCACTGGAGCAGGTTGCTTGGAGAGATGGCAGATGCCCCACCCCTGGAAACATTCAAGGTCAGGCTGGATGGACCGCTGAGTAACATAATCTAGTTGAAGATGTCCCTGGTCATTACAGGGGAGTTGGAGTAGATGGCCTTTAAGTGTCCCTCCCAACACCCAAACCATTTTATGATTCTGTGAGTGACCCCTGAGACTTCTGCTTATGTGCACTTAGGCCCCTTTTTCTATTTTAATACTGATGAAATACTTCTATTTCTGTGCAAACATTTGTTCTGTTTCCAAGTTTTGTGGGCCAATGGCGGTCCAGACCCTTGGCCAGAGAGATATTTCACAGCCACTGATCAAAGAATGGATATGGACATGTCCAAACTCAGACAGCAGAAAGAAACTAAGTGGTTTAATGTGAAGTGACAAGAGCACTTGTGCACAATGAATGAAGAGGGAAGAATCCACTTAGAGCATTTGTTGGTCCATGGATTATGCAGAGATTGTGATATCCCCTTGGCATTGAGTAAGGGATGGGCAGCATTCCCTTAAAAGAAAACCATCAGAAGATCCTTTTAAGGAGGGAGTCAGGGAGAAATGCACACAATGTGTGAAACTTCCCATCTTTTGGGGGTTTCAAAGGGTTTACCATCTCACAGAGATTGGGCCCGAGTTAATGAACTCAAGGGAAGGATCCCTGTGTGGGGGCCAGTGCTGGGCAGGCAGGAAGGTTAGATGGTTGTCGTGGTCCGTGTTTCCAGGTTATGTCTTATTTGTAAGAGCTTTGCAAGTGACTTCAGCTGATTGAGTTTTCCCCCTTCTGCCCCATGCCCAGGTGTCAGCTACAGAGCTGGGCACCAGCCTGCGTGGGCTGTCCTCTGTTGGTTGCCTCTGTCCTCTGCTCTTGGGATTTCTCCTGCCCACAAGTTTATTTTTATAGTTTTGCAGAAAGTGTGGTCAGACTAACAGCTCCTAACAATGCTTTTCGAGGCATGTACACTCTGGTCAGAAAGACCTTGGCATGTCCCCACCTGCTGTCCACAGTGCAAGGTGAAGTTTGTGCTACTTTTATTTTGGAGGCTGCATGTCTCTGAAGGAGAGTGGGTTCACTTTTGCTTCATACAGGTAATAAATAACTGCTGGTAATGAAAGGATTGCTTTGTTGTAACTGTCATTGTCAAGAAATTGGTCACAAAAAATAATCTACACTTTTGTATCTAATTAACAGTGCTACTTTCATCCTGAGACTTTTTTTTTTTTTTAGCTATAATTTTATTTCTTTCTTGTCCGGAACAAAAGTTTCAAACCCAGATACCAATATTGATGCTCAAAGCTTGGGAAAATTGAGAGCTTATATGAAATGTTCTGACTATATCGCTGTCTTTGCTTCACACATCAAAGCAATTCATATAAAAAAAAAAAAAGGAAGGGAAAAGATAATTAGGAAAGCATGCAAAGTACAAGAAAAGCATTGTTTAACTAAGAACAAGATTCTCAGACCACTCTGTATGGGGAATTAACTCCAGAGAATTTAGGAAAACATGTTTTTATAATGAGAATTTAAACTAAACATATTGGCTTCTTCATAAAAAAAAAAAAAAAGAAACATTGGATTGTAGGGTATAACTGCCTCCACAAGGAGAACATCTCTGTTTCTTGGGGGCTTCTTTGCTCCCTGTGGTTCCATGTTAGTCAGCGAAACTCGATCAAGAGGGGGGGAAAAAAGATATTTTTAACAGTGAATGCAGTGAAGCAGTGGAACTGATTATCAACGGTGTGATAAATCCTCAGTTGCTCTCAGTGTTTATTTAAATTAGATGGGATTCTAAATAACATGCTCCATGTTAGATGCAAGTTGTTGAGCAAAGACAGTTGTGAAAATGGAGGCTTGTTTTACATAGAAGATCAAACCCAATAACCATCAACCCATTTTACTTTTGCTGGAAACAGAGATCTGTCAAAAACTGGGCAAAGGCTGCAGCCTGTGTTTGTTTCTTGATTGAAGCTTCCAGGGACTATATGAGACCTCTGTGATTTGGTTCTATTTTTGTTCTGTAGCTGAAAGCCAAATGCGATTTTATGGGTTTGCAAAGCTTGTGGGTTCTTGGCTCCTTCTCTTATATTTGACACTAAAGGAGAAAGACTGAGTTGTCTGCTTGAAATGTTTTTAGCAATGAGATCACTGTAAAGCTGAGAGTAACCAGGTTATTATTCACTGAAATCACATGGAAAAACTTCCAGCTTCTGTGGAGTGAGTTGTAGTGAGAGTCGCAGATGGAGAATACATTTGTACCACATATTTTTAATTTATTCTCCATTTCCAGGAGTCTCAGTATTAATTAGCAAGTGTCTTGGGAAGTTTGTGTCATAAGGCTGGAGGAGGAGTGACCCTGTCACTGTGGCTTCAATGGGAATTTGAACTCCAGCTCTGCAGTGTGTTCCTGATTGGACCTGGGTTGCGTAGGTCCTCGAATTTGAGCACCTTCTCCTCCTTAAAATCAGTAAGTGACAGCTGCTACTCTGCCTTTGAAGGGATGGACTTTCATCTCTCCCTATATCAGCTATTTTTTGTGGAGTGGCAGCCGAGAAGTGTGTCAAAACAACCCTGTAGGACACAGAGGGTGGATGGGTGATGCACCAGGATGCTTTCTCGAGAGGTCCTGCCTCAATGGGGTATGTTCTCCAGCATAGCAGGCCCCTGGTTCTGTTCTGGAGCTTCTAATTGAAGTTACTGTATAAATTATTACCTTATAATCAGTATCCACCCCCTGCCACCACTGATGCAGAATTGGCCCTTGCAAGATTAAACTGTAATGTTCTGCTACCCATACAAAACAAGGAGCTATAAAATCAGGGAGGGGAAGCACACTGTCTTTTGATAGCACTTGGCTGATTTACACTATCAGTTTTGTGGAACTGCACTAATTCCTTTTATAAACAGGAAAAGGTAATAGTCATGGAAATTTTAGGTGTAAACGAAAGTGTTCTGTGAAGTTGAAATGATTTTGATTCCCTGTAGCAGATTAAGTAGTTTAGCATGTGACATTAATATTTATTGAGATCGGTAGTGATAGAATTGATTTTGATGACTAATCCTTGTACTGTTGAAACCATTACAGATATAATTTGCTAGCTGTGTAAATATATGATTTCAGTGTATACACAAAATGTTAACCCAGTTAGATAAAAATACCCAACTGTTCCTATGCTTTTACTGTTTATTTAGTGAGCAGTTCTATCCATTTTGCTGTTGCAGAGCAGCTACCAAAATGGCCCTATCTTGTTCCAGTGGAAACTATTAGAAAAAATGTCTGTGACCTTTAAGAGCAGCAAAATCTGTTCCAGTGCTAGCACTTTCAAATAACCTTTCTCAGGATAATAATGTACTATGGTTACACTGTTCTGTCCTGACATTTAGTGGAACTTTCATCTCACCTTTTGAATCTACTACTTTAAAAAAAAAAAAAAGTGCCTGAAACTTTGAATTTAATTGTTTAAATGGATTTATTTTTTTGGATAATGGTGCCATGAAGATGGGGGAAGAAAAAAAAAATGAAGCCTTTTAATAAATTCTTTTCTAACAAGGTACATGTTCCTGATTTTCCACTTACTAGATGTACTAAAGTTTTAAGTTTCTTAGGCTTGTTGATGTGCAGGATCTATAGTTTACTTCCTAGTGAACTTTAATTTAAGAGACTTTTATCAGTTCAGTCCCATTGGGTAATTCTTTCGTGTGTTAATGTTTTACCTTTAATTAGTCCAAATTAAGCTCATGCAACTGACTTATGCCCTGTATTACATGCACTTGATTTAAAATGTTTAACCTCAGACACCTCTTAATAATATATCCATTTAGCTTTTCATAAAGGTCGATCTTTAGTGACTTCTGCATGTGAGCCCTCTTGAAAAATAATTGGAGATATTCTTCTGAGTTCTCTAGACCTTTTCAAAACTTACTCAATCTATTAAAAATTTCATAGACAGCCCTGGTGCATTGGAATAGCTCCCTTGTTCATAGAGATTGGAGAGATGCTCGGAAGAAAAGGTCCCCATGAGAATATTCTTGTGCAGTAACCAAATCTTAGGGAGAATAATTTTTAAATCAAGGTCTCCCTACAAAGAGTTTTTCTGTGGTTTTAACCAAAAATTATGTACGTTACATTGTGCATTTACCTGTTAATTTCAGTTTGGAAATACAAGTTTGGTTGTTGCTATGTGCAGGAGGCATTACTGAGACACTGAACAGAAAACCAGAGCACGTGGAGCATACTGCACCCCGCTCTTGTGTGTCCTCTAGTTCTTCTGGTGGGTTCATAGCTCAATTTTTGGCATCATCAGCAGCTGGAATAGAAAACTTCTACCTTTTTCTTTTCCCTATTGCCCTGCAGTTCTTTGGGGTGATGTGTGTGTAGAATTCAGGGTGAGGGAGGCACACACAGAACAGTCATATATTACAGAGTAAGGAAAATGTGGAACAAACTGTCAACCTTAGAGGTCACTCATTTTTTTGGTTTACATTTTCTTCCTCCCCTTTGTGCACTGTATAATAAAGAAAATACTGCCTGGAGAACAAGAGGCTTGAAGGGTAAATTGGCCAAGATGAAAACTGGATTGTAACAATAGTGATTTTGTTTTTCTTCAGCCTTATCTTGACGGAGTGATTACTGAGTATTACATTTCTAAACATTGCATGTAAAGTTGTACATATGTGCTTAATTAACAGGCAAGGTAGAGCTTTTCCAGCCGAGTCCTGTGCAATCTGCCATGGGTTTTGTTGGACCTGGAAGTCCCAGGAACTACGTGGCACATTCTTGAGTGCTGTCTGCTGGCACCTTTGTCTACTGGCTAATTACAAATGTGTAGACAGGCAAACACACCAAAACCAGGAAAGGAGGCCCCTGCATGGCTCAGCTCTGGGCATCTCACATCTGCAGTGGGGTGCTACAATGTGGCAGGAGCACAGAGGGAGGGCAATGCGCTTGCCATGGACCTCTCTCCTTGTGGCTGTCCCTTCTTGCCAGCCTACCAGGGCTCACATAAGTGAGCTCCCAAATGGGAGCTGGTGCTGGATGATATTCCACGATGTTCAACTTCAATATCTCCCTTCATTTCTACAGTTTCATGGCTCTCTGGTTTTGAAGAACCTCTTCCTCAGTTACAGCAATTTAGAGGTAAGGATGGATAATAAATCCATGTGGGGAGAAAACATGATGCCCAGACTGAAGCAGAAAGAATCTGCATGGTATCCCTCCATGTCAAGGGTTTTCTTTGCAGTTAAAATTGTTTTGCCTTTTTATTTGTTTTTCTACTGTAGGTTTTATGTTCTGTAAAAACAAAGCCAAGATAGTTTTTTAAAAGGATTCAGATTATGTGGATGTTGAAAGTCTGATGCTTCATAATCCTGTTCTCTTTTATAGACTGGGTCCCTGTTCAAATTATACCTCTTGCAAGTGTTTGATCACAGAATCATAGCATACATAGCATATGCTGAGTTGGAAGGGACCCATCAGGATCAGCAAGTCCAATCCCTATCCCTGTTCAGAACACCCCAAGAGTCACACCACGTGCCTGAGACTGTTGCCTAAATGCTTCTGGAATGCAGACAGGTTTGGTGCTGTGACCACTTCCATGGGGAGCCTGTTCCAGTGCCTGGGTGAAAAACCTTTTCCTTTTGATTTTACCCCCTGCATGGTACAGTCATGTGGCCACAAAGCACCTTGGATTCAAAGCCCACCTAGTGAAGGAGGGCTTCACTATGGAATGACAGGCATTACAGTGACCTGGGAAGATAAGCACCATCAGTCCAAACATCTCCCCCTTTGTTCTTTCCCAGCTTTATATGCCTATGGTACGGAAAATCCCTCGAGTCAGCAGGGGTCAGCTGTCCCAGCTGTGCCGCTTCCCTAGGTCTTGTGAACCCCAGCCCACTCACCGGTGGGGTGAGAGGCTGAAAAGGCCTTGACTCTGTGTAAGCACCACTCAGCAGTAACTAAAACATCCCAGTGTTATTAACAGTGTTTTCAGCACAAGTCCAAAACACAGCTACTGTGAAGAAAATAAACTCTATCCTAGTCGAAACCAACACAGCATGCCAGGGGATGCAGTCTGAGCCAGGCATGAGCATGAAGGACGTGGTCTGATCAGTCCCTGCATTGCCTGCCTTGTTGCAGCTGCTCTCTGCCCCATTTGGAGTAGCTCATGGGTCAGCCTCACCTTTTAAAGACAAATGAGTTTTTGCTTTTTCTCCAGCTGTATACCATTCAGAAAGGACCATCCATGGAGTTTTGCTCCTCTTAGAGGATGTGATCCTGTAAGGTCCCTTCAACTTGTTTTTACAATACCTGACATTTTGTCTCACTTTTGTCTTAACATGTCCCTGGGTGCAAATATAGGTGCATTAAAACTCGTAGAATTTTTCTGAATATGAATGTTATTGAAACCTTTTATTGTAGAATCACTTCAATAGTTGTAGGGCTTGCATAACACTATAGCCTAAATTTAAAGAAGTGCCAGGGAGGCATCATCTTTGACAGCCACTCAAGAGCTTAATGCTGTGTGTTTTGCTGCTTGTCTGAGTGAACAAGTACAAGCATCATAGGGCCCAGTAAGTGCAGAGATAGGTGCAGGGTTTACTGCCTTTGAGCTACTTTCTCTGGAAATTACAATTTTTCTTTCAAACATTCTCGTGAGATGCTGGTGGAACTGAAGGAGTTGTTTGGGATATTGTAGAGAAGGGAATGGTCTCTGAAAGCCATCGAGGATAAACTGGATCAAAGGCATGTGTAGTAAAGATCTCTTTCTGTGTAGTTCATGTCAGTCTAATGGAGAAAACTAAAGTGACTACCTAATCACTTGTAGGTGACTGTTTGGGGTATTTTTTTATATTTTATATATTTTTATATCTTGTTTACTCACTGTGGTCTTGAGAACAAAATTGCTTGGGGCTCCTTGCTGATGTGAGTCTTTCCTTCCCTACCTCTGGCTAGTCTCTGAGAAACAAATATTTTTATTCCAACTAGCTGATTTTCTTTAGTAGTGTTATTTTATGGTCCTTTCTTTCCTGTGGAACCATTCAGCAAGACATTACAAATGCCGTGGTGCTTGGAGTGTGCTCTGTCAGCCTTGTGTTGGGCACTTTTCCTATGCTACTCTGCCTTTCACTCAAGATACTGGTGAGAGGGGCAGTGGCTAAGGACAGATGTAACCCAGGTATAAGATTCAAAACTACTCTTAACATAAATAGAGGAGAGAAAAGCATAGAGGAAAATCAGTCTGGATAGCTTGATTACAGTGATACAAGTGTGTCTCAGCACTCATGGATGTAGACATTTAATGACAGGGGCCATTCAGTCATTGCATTCAGAATAAAATTATGTCTTTCTGCCTTATCTACAGAGAGCCCCTTATCAACTGAAACCTTCATTACCATTTTTGTGGCCTTGTTTTTGTGGAGCACGTAGGCATGTGACTCAGCCTGAGCGTGTATGTTGTCTCGCTGTAGACAATGGGATTGGAGGTGGGCAAAGTCATGAGTTCAGTGGGATGCAGTTCTCAGTAATGAAGTGGGAAGAGCATTTACATCCTCAGGGAGGGACAGAGCCTTTTGAGAGCGCTAGTGAAGATGATGGTGGGCATTTCAGTGTCTGCACTGGTGTTAGTGAGGAACTTAGTAATGCAGACCAAGTTTTACAGTCATACTTATGCCAATTAGCACTTCCTGTGAAAAATACCCTACTGAAGTCCAGGTATTGTTTCATGAAGAGCAACCTGGCAGCTGCAGGTAGAGTTGTGAGATGCAGGGTATGTGTACAGTGCAATGAGTGACAACTCTTGGCAGAGGTAACAAGGGGGGTTCATGTCACTGTGGTACAGAGAAATGTTTCATTCCCTCCTGCTCAGTAGCATTTGGTGAACTGTTTCAGCAATTAAAGTCATTCTACTACATATTGTGTACATGAAGTATTCACCAATGTTTTACGTAGAAGGAATGGATTGGGGCATTTCATTCAGGAAGTCAAGATTCACAGGAGCTGGATAAGATAGGACAGGCTTTTAGATAATGCAGAAAAGGTAAAGTAATGGGGAAATTTCTTAATTCCTGCATTTTTAGAAAGAGGGATAGAAAACTTCTGAAGAAGACTTCTGAAGAAACTAATGCAGAGAACCTGGAAAGACTTGTCCCAGGAAAATTACTATGATAATGAGGATACTTGTTATTTTGCTGTATTGGAAGAAGAAAAAGATAAATCTCCTCACAATTTTCTTTAACTTTGTGTTTCTTTTTGTAGTACTCCTAATGTCAAAAAAGTGCACATTTAAGACCATAAATCATGTACAATTTTAACAAAAATAAGAAAACATACAACCAAACACTACTGGAATATGTTGAATAAGCCGTCAAGGTGGGTCTTGTGGATGTTTATCAATTTCCTTGTTTTTGTGTTGCTGAGGAAATACGCTTTTTGGTTTATGTAGCTAATTCTGTGCTGTCCTATGGAAACATCCTCTCCAGGTTTACCAGTTCTTTCCAGCTATAGCAACCCCTGCTCTGTGCCCCAGTTAGGAGCTGGAGGAAGCCTCTTTTCAGACAACTGCTGAGTAACTTTGCTGCCTGACAAAGACAGCAGCGGAACAAACTTCTTTCGAGATTAAGGATAAATTTTAAGAAGCACCCTTTCTGTCTAACGAAAATGAGTTTACACTTGAGAAAGCAGAGTGTGCCAGTGGTTGGAGGAGAGACTTGCTGACCTCACACTAAGCTGCATGGTCACTGTGAAGCATTTCCTCCTGTTTTGGGGTAATCACGATCTGTTTACCAACCTGAGTTTGGCCAAATAATTCTTTATCTGTTGCGTGCTATATCCCTGGGCAACATTTTATGAAAACATGGCTCTGAACCTACCTGAGACACTAGTCATACTTGCTAAGCCACAAAATGGGTGACAGATGAACGATGAAATAAAAGCCTGAGCAACACCATCTGAGAGACAGAACTGAAGGAATCAGGTGTGCACATATGGGAAGGCTTTGTTATCTGGGGGCTGCTCTGCCAGGGCAGCAATAGCTGGTGAGGAAGGAGCAGATAGGTTATTTATTTCTGAGGAAAAGAGTGTTACATATCTGTCTCCTGTGCAGCGCAAGCACACCATCATTCAACATCATACCATGACATGATGTGATAGATGATGTTGAAGGAGGCCTTCTTGCTTTGGGGAAAGTGGCATCCACAATCTGTTAACTACATTTTCCTGACACCCTGTACAAGGCATTCAAAAGCCCAGCTGAAGGGTAACTTCCTTCTTTTTTTTAAATCAGCTAGCAATTACCATCTTCACAGATTGAAGTTTTTTATAACTACCCTGATCTGTCATAGGATGACCCTCTCCCCCAAAACAAGCAGTAAGAGTAAACAGTTGGCCAGCATGACAGATGTGTTCCCTGATATGCCTGCACTGGGCAGAAAGCAGACTGCCTTGGGCTGCCTGTTACAAGGCAGAACGTAAATCATTTTTCTCAGATTAGCAGTGTCTGAAATGCAGAAGCTCCAAATACATTCACTTGCTTTGAGAGCGGGTGACAAAGAGTAATTGCAAAGGCACTGCAAATTCCCTGACTTGGTTAGTATGTCTTAAAATTTACTTTTTTTGGTAATGCTGTCTCTTACCCCAGCAGTGCTGCCTCTGAGGGACAGTGTGCATCAATTGGGATGTGCAGGAAAAGTTACCAGGCACTTTGTTAGGAAGTACCCTCAGATACTGCTGCAAATGGAGACTGTAGCCCTACAATATATACATAGTTTAGTAAGGCAAAGTAGTTTAGTTATAGAAAACCAACAAGACTTCTGCTTTTTCTAACTAACTGTTTCAGGAAATCTTGTTTTATGCCCCATCTTTCACCTCCAACAAGTAGTTTAGCCAAGGGAAAAGAAAAATCCCATTTTTCTTTTATTTGAACTATCTCGAGTTATTGACACTTAAGATTTTATTCATCCAGTATCAAACCACAGTAAAAAGCCAGAACAAAGTGACTTTGGTATTCCAGCCCTCATGTTGTAGCAAAAATATCAAAGTCAGAGGAAGGAGAGTATTCTAGTTATTCCTGTGATGTCCTCATATCCCCCAAGCCTCTGTTGCAGCACTTCACAGCTGCAAAGAGCTGTGTTTGGAAAGTTTGGAAATTGACAATTTTTGCAGAGAAGTAACAATTCCCTCAAGTAAAGGTCTGTTCAACCTCCTTTCTAAGTGATGTTTTCAAAATCATCATAATTCATCTAATTAACTAGCATATTCTTTTTGTGCTTTTGTGTCAGCAAGTGCAGTATCCAAATTGGCAGGCATGTGGGAATAAAGTCAATTTTAATATTTCACCCAGAGGATAAAGTCAGCCTCAAAGTCTCATTGGAAAAGGTTGCTGAGACTGACTATATTTCATAGACCACACAGCAATTTATTTCCTTACACTTTTCCTTATGCCCCCCCCAAATTAAAATCTCTACTGCAGAAACACAGTAAGCCCAGTAAACAATAATGACTCTTGCTTCTTTTCACCCCAAAAGTGAGGTTAACAGAGCCTGGGAAATTGCTTGAATAAGATGGCAAAGGTTAAATTACAGAAGCATGTACAAAGTGATGAGAAAAATCTTTTCTGAGAAATTAAACCCTTTCTGTGTAATGCCTTCCCTTTCCCTGAGCAGACAGTGGCTTTGTGTCCTGCAGTTGTATTTTCAACACACAGCCATAGTCTGCTCTTAACAATTTCCCCAAAACTGGAGTATCCCTCATTTTAAAACCAAACAAAATGGGCAATAAATGAAGATGAGTGTGCACATGTTAACATTTGTGTTATTCCTCCCATTTAGCACACCCTTGGTGCTGCTTTTGGATCTTTGAGAAAAAACCCACACACACCAAAGCAACCTAAAAAAGCGATTAGTCTGACTTTACTTGGCATTTGATTACTTCGTAATAAATATTTATATTCTTCTCTAATACACACATATCATCTTTACATTGTATTAAGTGGCAAGACAATCAATATTTCATTTTATGCAAGCCCTAAGCAAAACATGAAGTTAATGAAGTTTACATTCTTGCCAGATAGCCGTTAGGGATTAGTGCTTGTATTTTAGCCAGTGTAATGAACTGGCGTCTTATAGAACTGATTAATTTCTAACAATTTGCTGGAGTTTTAAGCAGCCCTTTAAGACAGAGGGACATGGTTTATGGGAAGAAATCTAATAGAAGTTTACATTTGTTATTATTTATCATTGTAGGATATATACTTTTTTGAAATTACTGCAATGTGTGTTCTTCTGAAAATAGTGAAATTCCAGAGGATGTACACTGCCTCCCCTCCTCTTCCCCCCAGTGTGGAAATGGTGGATGGACATTTCAAACAGGTCTACCCAAATACATAATAGAAGCAGAAAAGAGAGGCTAAACCTTGGTGGTCTTCAGGACAGGGTTTAATCTGTTAGTAGACTCCACCTAATCCACCTTACCACAATTCCAGCAGGTAAGATGACCCTCAGTGTTTACCTTTCCCTCTTCTGATGCAAACATCCTGCTGACCACCTGTGGAGATCATGCAGTGCAGCAGACACCCTTTCCCAGCGGGGACTGTCAGAGCCACCTGTTCTCTGCACTGACTGGCCAGAGGATGCAGGGGGGAGGAAAAGGGGTCCTATCATAGGTGTAGGTCCCCTGTAGGCCTCCAGATCTGGGATTTCTGCTTTTAGGCCAACAAGCTCCCTGCATGTGCAAAGAGGGTTCCTGAAAACCAGGGGGCAATGCGGAGATGCTGAACTACACCATTTGGAGATGGTTTGGTGTTTGTACAGAAGCCCTCTGCCTCCTTTCCTTGTGTTATTCATGTTAGATGATGAAGAAGTCAGTGTTGGAAAGGTCAGAAGTACAAAACAGCTTGATATAAGCATTGGAGGAAGATAAAAAGATGAAGAGAACTGAACTAATGTGCCATTTATGGGAACTGTAAAGGAAAGACGGTTAAGCTTCTGAGGTGTGCTGAGGGAGGGGATTGAAAACCTAGTTTTGCTCTTCTTTTCTTATGAAAAGTACATCTCAGAAATGGTCTGGACTTGGCATAATTCTGGTTGTGCCTAGGTGGTATTTATTATTAAAAACCTGCATCTATAATTGTTGACAATTGAGGGAGAGAAAACAGGAGTTTTTACTGTAGTTCTGCCATCGAGACTGGAAAAGCAAGCTCCATTTTAGTGAGAGTCCAAGCATGAAACTGTTTCCTTAATTACCATGTTATTTCTAAAAGGTAAAATATTATAGTATTTTTTAATTCAGGTTTCTCTGAGCATGCTGGTCAGAGTTAGGCTGCAGCCCTGCCATGTGCCAGTGCCTGAAGGGGTATGAGCTATGCTGCGCAGCTGGGTTCTGGAAGGGTTCCTTTCATCTACAAAGAAGGATCTGAAAAAGTTAATGTAACTGTAAATAAAGCTGACCTGGAGGCTGTAACTGATTTGGATTTTCAAAATTGAAGCTTTCTTTGAAAGAAACTGTTTTGGAAAATAAATAGCCACAGAAGGAGGAGGCAGTTTAGCTAGGAACTAGGAATTAGTTTTGTGATAAGCGGAGTGGAGAGTCAGTCTGAGCGTAGAGTAAGTTCTCGAGTTGATGAGTAACATTATTACTCACTGGATGTGAGTAATCCAGAACCAGAGCTAGCACAGCCTGATTTGAAAGAGAACTGGACAGATCTCTCAGTAAGAGACATGAATATATGAACAAGAGCATGTAGATACGTGAATATATGAGCAAGAGCATGTAAGGAATTAGTGTGTGCAGGGTGTTTTTATCCTAGAAGTAGAAGAGGAGAGATCTTTATTAAAAAGAGAAAAAAAAAATCCATTCTTCAGTCTGACCAGGTGTAGTCTTCCTTCTGTCAAAGTGAAATTAATGTGTAAAAGAAATTGTTTGAAGTCCAAAGTGTAGGAGAGATGGTCTGGTATTATTCCTCACAGTGAGTTCCCTGGTCAAATATGTAAGACTTAGGTTGATTGTGGTAATGATACGATCACCACTGAAAGACCATGGTGGGTGTTAGCAGGTAATTTTTTCTTTTGTGTTCAGCCCAGCACCAGATGTTTAATTGGATACTTTCACTTTCTGTAGAAACATAGATGGGGCCACAGCGAGCTGCAAGATACTCAGTTAGGTGGCTTAATTATCCTCTACAGCAAATTTTATATTCCTATTCAAAGTTTTACACTTGTTGTGTATTCTAGTGTGGGTCTCCTGCCCTGATTATGGTATGGAGATGACGTGAGTCCGCCATCTTCCACTTGATTTTTTAACTTCTCAGAAACCTTTTTTTCCAAAGGTCATTTAGATCACTAAAGCTTTCTCCTTTATTTCTCCTCTTTAGCCTCTACCCTGCTACATGCTATCGGGTTTCCCGGACCACTTCTGTCTTTGTACTCTGGCAGCGTCACTCCGCGTGTATCCACTGCCTGTCTTCTGCCAGTGAATCCAGCCTGTGCTTCCTCCAGTGTTTTGTCCCAACACGTCTTGTCATTCCTTCTTAATCACAACTGCTTTTTTTTGTTTCTTTTAGCTTCTGGCTTCATTCAGCGCTTATGATCCAGCCAGTCTGAAAGCACTTGCCCTTTCTTTGATCTCTGTGTGTTCCCTGGAAGTGACCTTGCCTACCTTTGCTGCATGGGATCTCGACTCATGTCCTTCATTTCACTGCCTAAAGGCTTGTTCACCAGTTACAAAAGTCCTGGCTCACAGCTCTAGCTATAGCTCCATGCATTAGCTGGCTGGTTTTCCTCTCTCCTGTTTTCCCTGCCTGCCCTTGACTTTCCTTGATTCTGGCAGTGTAAGTCAAGAAAGGGTTCTCTTGTCATGTCTCCTCTGTCTTTATCACAGGCTCCTGTGTAGTAGGTGAAGTTAAAAAGTCTGGATTTGCAAACTGCAGTATTTTAAGTGTTGTAATTGTTGGTTTTCTCAAATAAAGACCACTGTAGAGACTGTTTCTTTTGTTAGTGCTTCACATCTTTTGTGATCCAGTTCTTGGTGTTACTTTTGGTTCTTTAGTTCAGTTCACGTGTTAGAGGCAGAATGCTGTATCTTTCCATTTCACAGCTTGTGCTATTCCAGTGGCAGGTTTTAACAAGGCAAATTAAATTAGAAAAATCAAGTATTTTAATCAGGGTAGTTTTTTTGGTTTAGGTTTAGAAGATTGGTAAATAATTTAAAAATCCCAGATTTACACTTAGCTTTTTGTGGTGTTATTTGTTTTATTGGTATTATGTAGACAAAGAAATGTCAGTAGTTTTCCAGTTATGTCCTGAATCAGGAGAGGAGAGAGAACTCCACCCATTGAACATGTTTTTAAATGTATCCTCATTTAAAGCTGCAGTCAGTTCCAGTTTAGACCTTGTGAGTGTCCCTAACTGGGTTGCATAGGCTGCAGGAGAATGTGCTGCTAAAAAATGAAATATTTCTCACCCTTTTTTTGCATAGGTTTGGGAGGAATTAGTCCAAGATTCAGGTTTTCTCTATATGCTTTTGAATTTTAAGGATCCCTTTAATCATATCTACATAAATATGATTGTTTGTGTATGGCCTCTACTCAGCTTGTTTTTGACAGTATCTGTGGTTGATGTGGCCCATATTAAATACAGCCACAATGACCTTGCTCTCATTTTCTTTGAGTCTTGGATCAAGACTCCAGCTGGGAACAAGCCAAAACCCTTCCCTGCTGTGATGGAAGTGCAGCTACCTTGTGGCTCGGTCTCCAGTTCGATGGCAGGAGCGGGCTGTGATGTGGGGTGCTGACTCCAGGCTGCAACCCAGATCCTTCTTTGCTCTCCCCAAAAGCCCAAGTCAGGGTGTTTCTGCAGGGGTTTCTGTGCTGGCAGCTTCCCTGTGCTGTCCAAATAACGTCCCACCACACTTTGCCTCCTTGCTCCACAGTTTTGCTCGCTCCAGTAATTGCCTTGAGCAGCTGTGAGGTCTGTCTCAGCACAGAGGGTTTTACTCTAACGCGTTTAGCATTCACTTGTACATGTGCAGCCTTATCGATTTACACTTGCTCGTGATGCTCTGTCCTGTTAAAAATATGATTTATATCATCCATGTGTGGCTGAGTTATCTAGCGGAGCTGTAGCTAGACATTTTACAACACATCTCTGTGAGGCTTTACTTCTGTCAGGTTTTTGGTGCTATTTTGGGGTCTTTGTGCTATTTTCAGTGGCTTTTCATTTACTATGGGAACCCTATTTTGCAAATAACTAGACATTTCAGCAGTTTGTGGGATTTTTAAAAAAAAATTGTAATATCTTTTTTTTGGTATCGTATGTCTTCCCTGCAATCGTGGTTTCATAGTCTTTCAAATTATATATGGACTTTTTTAAGTTATGTTTTTAGAGAAGTGACATATTTTATCTGCTGTCTGTAGTATATTGTTATCCTGTGTTAGTAATAATGAGTCAGTAACAATTTGAGAGAGTCTCTGTGACTAATATTTAACTTAAAAAGCTCAATATTTTTTGTTTTGTTTTAAATATTTTATTCTTATATGACCACTGTTTCCTTTTATCTGTTATGGCTTTGTCCAGAAAACATGAGCACAATGACTGCTTGCTTCCAGTGATGGAAGGTAACTGTAGGAGTGGAGGCAGCAGCCAGTGGTTGCTGTTATTTTAAGCAGCATGCAGTTCTTTCTGTTAGATTTGAGAAAAAGCACATTTTTGGTTTTGCCTGGGTGAGTAGAAAGCTAAATCAGTATTTTCAGTTTTATCAGGGGCATCAGTGGTTTTTTAAATAGGAACCAAAATTTAGGGTGTTATTGTTTTATTTGTAACTGGTCAGGCTTTGGGACTAAAGCCTCAGTTGCTTAAGATTCATGTAGTGTTGTCAAAGTCAGTGGATTTGCTGAGATTTGTACCAACTGTAGTAGTTGTGGCTCTGTGTCTTTTGATAGCACTGGAAATCATTAAAAAGAACAAGGGAAAAGACTTGTCCTTTTTTTTTCTTTTTCTCACAGACACCAGTACTTCTCTTTTCTCAACTGGAAAGAAAACTGTTGGCTCCGAGTGCTCTCATGTGTGCACATTGAGCCATCTCAGACAATTCCTCGCTCCCTTCTGCGAAGACTTTATTCATCCTGCCAGTGTGATACTTTGTTGCTCTGTTTAATGAGTTGGTCAGGAGAGACTTAGCAAAGCAGCTAGGGAAGAGTTGGACACTTGCACAGGTTAGTCGGTTAAGCTCTGTTCGATAAGGAGCTGATTAAATAAACCTTTATTATTCATCAGCTTGCTGACCCCACACCGTCTTTTGCTCCTCGGCTCGTGGGGCAATGCATAATTTAGAATGAAATGCAGTGAGAAGGGCAAAGGAGTGAAAACCTACCAGGATTTACTACTTGTTCTAAGCTCTTGGGCTGGTTAGGGTTGGAGAAGACCTGAGTTAGGGCAATTTTAAATTTCCGTGGAGGGCTTATGCAGTGTGGCTACTGCATAAACTCTACACTACTATGGTAAATATGGCTTCTTGTGGTAAGGCTTTGATATCTGTGTTTTATCAATGTGACATCAATCTCTGCATCTGTATCCTTGATTTATGACTCTGTAGGGTGGACAAGATGATTAAAAATTAGTGCATGTTTAAATGCAAGATTAAAACTCTTGAAAAGAGTTGTTTTACCCAGGCTTGTTGTCCTGCAACTGGTCCTCTGAGAGGCTATATCGGTGTGGCTAAGGGTTTATCACCCTGCAAATGCAGAGGATGTTGTCTTAGTGGGCAGCAGGGAGTTGGGGGAGGACATTTGGAGAAGTCATGAGGACCCAGCAGGGAGAACTGCTGGGAAGGGTGACTGCCTTCCAAGTGTGTCTGTGGCATTAAGGAGAGAGGGATGGGGCAGGGTAGTGTGAGCTCACTGCCTGTGTTTTCAGGAAGGGCTGCACCTGGCTCATTCTCATGTGTTTCTCACCCAAACTGAAATGGTTCAGGAAGACCAAAATAGTGGGTAGTCCCTCATGTTGAAAAGGAACCTAGTGTTGCTGTTCATGCTTCCTTGATGATGATGTGTCCCATAGCTCTGCTTGATTCTCGTCACACATTACTGATGTAGTGGGCATGGCCAGAGTACTTGCAGCATTTTGATATCTGAGATTTCAATGAAGTTTGGTTTTAAAAATACAACTCTTTCTTTAGATCTCACAATGTAGTAGTTGTCATCCTGTGGCAGTGCTTTTCACCTTGCCCATCTCTTTTTACAGCAAGCCCACTGACCCATGGAGTCATTGTGTAGGTATTGCTGGCAGTAATTTTTCCTGTCACACATGCAGTGAGGAATTCATCATCAGAAATGCGGACTCTTACATATTTGTAAAGTGTCAGTTTGACAGAATTACTGACAGCTGGCATCCTTCCAACAGACCAGTAATTGCTTAACTGTGAAAAATGGCAGAAGATGGACAAATGTATTGGAAAATCTCTACAACACAGAAGGGGTGCTAATGTGATATAATTCATAACTGGTTACTGTTACAAAGAGTCACCTTCAAGCATTCAAGTCTATTCTCCTTTCTTCTCTGGCAAGTGATTTACTTTATGATGGCTAGCTTAGCAAACCTATCTGAATGAAATCAGACGGTTTCTTATCTTATCTGGTCTTTGTCCACCTTCTTTTGCCCATATTTTGAGAGCAGGAAGGAGCTGACCAGGCTAAATGCATTTTACAAGTACTTCTGTCAGGTTACAGAAGAGCAGCTATTAAACATTAATTTCTAGTGAGGCTGAAGTGGGATTTTAAATATTTAAAATAGTAATTTATGTAAAGGGAATTCCTACCACTTCCTAAAATGATGATTTCTCATAATTTAGTTTTGGATATCCATATTCAATTAATCTAAAATTTTTATTGCTTTCGTCTTGCTCCCTTCGCATTAGCTCTTTATATTAAAATGTGTTCTCAATACATGCCAGCAGGCCTGTATTTTAAGCTAATTATGATTGTCATCCTTATCATACTTGATTACTTTTTCCCAAGGACAGAAATTGTTGGGCAAGTGGCATGGGGGTGGAAATTGGAGCTCAGAGCCAACAAATGTAACGATGACAGAACTGGGACACATTACCTGATCACTAAAATGACTCATACCACTTGCAGATGAATTGTTTCCCTTGTTAATTCATGCAAACGTGGCCTCGAGGTTAAAGGACTTGATCTTGAGATCAGGAGGTCTCTGCTTTATTTCCAGCTCTGTCACCAGTTTGCTTTCCGACCTTCCGCAAGTCATGACTGCATCAAATACTTGCATTGATTTTGAACTCATATGCATGATGTGAGGTGAGTGCTTCAGTATACTGCTGAATTTGGGCTGAAGTGATACCCCCAAGGTTACAGAAGACTGTGAGGCAACCAAAAGTAGAGCCCAGAAGTAAGCTCCAGTGGGAGGTATCAGCTGTGGGGCACCTTTGCATCCTGGGCAAGAATTTTGCCTCAAGATTTGAGTCTTACCCATGAACTTCGAGAAGTGCATATTCAGGTTTAAGAACAGGGCACAAAGCATATGATGGTGATCTGGAGGAAAACTGTAATGGGATTAGGCACTTCTCAAGCTGGAATGGTTAGCTCTTGCTAAACAAATAAGAGCTGTGCTTTAGGAATGTTAAATGGAGACAAATAATCATAGAATCATAGAATATCCTGAGTTGGTATGTAGAGCCTTTGTTTTCCAGTAGAGAATCTAAAGTCTGAGTATTTTTTGCTGAAGCTGTTCTCAAATGCTCTGTCTCAGGCATGGTACGTTTTATCATCAGCTGTGTTCTTTCGTTTTTCAATACCTGCTATTTTGCTGTTTAGTAACTCAGAAATTCTTTGGACCAAGAGTAAGAGTTGTTGAAGTCACTCGTAGTGGAGCGAAGGAAGGTGAGAGGTAGCCAGTGCTGAGTAACGTGAGTAGTTGTTCAGTGTATAAATTTGAGAAAGGCAATAGATTTGCTGCTCTTGCTGCTTTTTTCTCTTTGCTTCGGAGTGGAATTTAGATTTTACACATCGAAAATTAATCCTGTCTACCAATGACTAGTTTACTTTTATCTTCCATATGGATCTAATCCTTAGTTGCATCTTTTGCCCCCATGACATTGTTAACTCTATTCTGGGTCTTCTCCAATGTTTTTTTTGGCCCAGCCCCAGACCTTGGCTGTAATGAGGGTATTTTTCTCTGCGTGACTGAGAGCAGACTGGTTGAAGTTGGGTTGCAGCTGTGCTCTCATTGCCTCAGACCCCTCCATCACCCTCTGCTTTCCCCTGCAAGGGCTCTGCAGTGTGCATGGTGGTGGTGGGAGCCAGCTGGATGCCTGTGTGACCCATGTCTATGCTCCTGCTGGCCCAGGGCTGAGGTTGGGACTCCTCCACCGAGCCACAGAGGTTCTCTGTGCGCCTCCCTTCAGCTGGGTGGTGCTTCTCACTGTGGAGCGTGACCATCAGGATGGGCAGGTGATTTGTGAAGTACTGTGCTTTTATTTTTACCCAGTGTAGCCAAGGCATTGATTGTATAACTCAAAAGAACAACCTAATAATAAACCCCTGCTTGCATTCAAAATCCAGGCTGAGTGTCCCTGTTTGGCAGTCGCTTCTTGCTGCTGCTCTCCCTTTTGGAGCAGTTTGGATAGACATGAGTTGGTCATGCATTTGGCTGCAGTTGGCAGCGTGGCACCAACTCATATTTTAGGAAGCAACTATAATTCAGGAAAGCTGTTGTGTTCAGCACTGGATTGTGCAATTTGTATTTTTAATAACCTTCTGGGTGTGATTTCATGTAAATTCAGTACCACTGGTGGCTGTGTAGTGACAGCAGTGAAATTATAGAATTGGGCAAGAAAGTATACAAATCTTTCCTGTAATGCTGTTATTGAGAAGAGAAAGGTAGTAGTAGAATATGGACAGGGTTTTTTTAAGAAACTTTTTTTTTCAAAGCTTTTTTTATTTCTTTTTATTTGTGCCAGATAGACACAGCTTTTTATAAGTCTTAATTTTGCTTTGTTGCTTTCTTCGTGTTTTTTCAGGAGAAAGGCCATGGGAAGATGAAAGGGGTGATTCAGGGAGGAAGAAGTGTTTGCTCTTGCTGTGTTGTACACTTCTCAAGTCAAACAGCAATGCTGGTTGCTGTGATGCCATATCTTTTAGAAAGAAATTGCATTATCAGTGACCATTGGGGGTGACCTGTAGTTCATCCTGCTCTTCTCCTCTCAGTGTGATTTGGGGAGCAAGATGTCTGTAAGTGCTTCCTTCAGGTATTAGCCTGGAGACAGTGATTTCACCAAGTGGCAAGTGGTGGGGCTGGCTGTCACCCTGTGTGTTGTTAGCTTGGCACCTGGCCTTGATGACTGCTTTTAATGGCTACTTTTTGCTGGGAAGCTGGAAGTCTTCCTTTGGCTTTTATCATTTCCTTCTCACATATTGTACTTGATGTGGCCAGTAAAAGACCTTTTGTATTTCAGACATTCTCTCACCTCTTTAATCCTGACCCAAGCTTTGCTGTGAGGAGGAGAAATGGCATTGCTGGGAGGGAGCTTCTGGGAAGGAGATTGCAGAGCCGGTGTGGCTCGTGTGACCATGTTGTGTCTGGATGGTGGGGTAGAAAAATGCTGTTTGGGTTTGGAAGAACCATTTTGGTCACTTGTTTCTCAGTATTAAGGACTATCTGAGTTTCTTAATCTCTAGTTTAAAGGGAGGGGAGAAGCCTGTGTTTTGTTTTGTCTGTGGTGAGCAAAGAGATGCTGTTTGAGAAACATGGGAGAAAGGAAATGAAGTCTTGTGGTTTCTTCCTTCAGTGTTATCCTAGCAATAAAAATCCATGAGGGAGCTTGTTGACTTTTTGATTAGACAAATAGCATTGAGAAACCCCTGGTGTTGGAAGCCTTTAGTCATGTGCAGAGCTCTGTCTTTTGGCTGTATGAAGGGCTAGCAGATGACAGAGAACCCTTACGTTTGGTTGGGACTTGCTGTGCTTTTGTTTTATTTCCCCTTTTCTTTCCCTGCACTGTGTGTTTTATTTGGGATTGACTTAAGGATAGGGATGACTTTACGGCCAGCTATTTTTTGGGGCGAGTAAATTGTGATGAGCTTCAACCTGCTCCCAGCCCAGAGCACCATCCAAAGGATGTCCTGAAGATTCAGCTCCCACGTGGCAATAAGGAAGCTTCTCTGAGGCTTTTTTGTGTGGAAAACAGTGGGAATGTAACCAGAGCATTCCCACCCTTTGCTACATAAGGAAGCATTGATGGGAAGCACTAACTCAAACAGGGAGTTTCTGAAGCAAAACAGATGGTTGATGTTGCATTGTCCGGCTGGAGACTGGTGATTAGCTGTAGCTGTGGTGAGGGTGATATTTGGAAAGTTGGATGCTGCCATCAGGTGTTTTGAAGAAAGCCACAAGTGGAAGCTTATGGAAGAGTTCACACCAAATCCCCAAGCACATGTTATTTCTAAGAGCTTGAACTTCAGCCTAAGACAGTTCATTTGAATTTCAGTACTTACTAGCATTACTTTTTATAAGGGCACGGAGTGACACGACAAGAGGTAGTGGCTTCAAACTGAAAGTGGGTAGATTCAGGTTAGATATAAGGAAGAAATTGTTTACTGGGAGGGTAGTGAGGCACTGGAACAGATTGCCCAGAGTAGTGGTGGATGTCCCATCCCTGAAGTGTTCAAGGCCAGGTTGGATGGAGCTTTGAGAAACCTGGTCTAGTGGAAGGTGTCCCTGCCCATGGTAGCAGGATTGGAACTAGTTCATCTTTAAGTCCCTTGCAACCCAAACATTCAATGATTACTAGTGTGGCCAGATGACATAGTTAAGGAGAGCATCCTGCTTAAAAGGACGTTCCTCAGTGAGGCAGGAATTAAATGAGATCCTCAGTGCTGGGTCTGTGGTGGGCTGATGGAGGGTATAGGCTTTAGGGCTGTTGTCCTTTGTTAGAAGTGAAGTAGCATAGCTGCAAGAGAAACAGTTAAAGTGTCTTAGCATGGTAAGCAAAGTATACAGCAAACCACTTTGTATTTTAATTTTCCCATAGGATAAATAGGACACAAATGAACATCTGCAGAGCATGGAATTAATCCTGTTCGTGGGAGGATCTAAATGAAATCACTCATTACCTTCACCCTGCAGTCTTTACTTATATTGCAATTACCTCAGGGTGATCAGAAACTCTGATTTTTCGGGTTCACGTATATCCTCATCTACAGCCTTTGTGGGCAATGTGAAACAGCAACACAAAAAGAATATAGCTAAGTTCTTGAGCACAAAATTAGTCAGTGCTAGTGGTTTGGATTTGATTTTTTAAATATGCATATTCAGCTCTCCTTTGAAATTAGCACTCATTTGGTGGTAGCCACAAATGCAGCACTGCAAATGCAGTTTCCACAAGGTTAGTGACAATGGGGTTATCAACTTGTGGTGTTCTCGTTTTCTTTTCTGTTCAGGGTTCCCATTACAAGAAAACATTCATAGCTGAGGTAGAGGTAAAGGACAGTCTTAATTTACCTGAAATTTTTGTTTTTCCAACACTGATTTTAGCTGAAGCATAGCCTTGGTGGGAAGAGTAAAATTTTTGTGCACCCTGTCATAAAGTAGCATGTAAATGTTGGACTATTTTCCATACTCACAGCCTTTGTTTGAGGGGATGACTGCTCTTTGTTTAAACATTTGGGGTAGAGAATTGAAAGCAAGTATGTAAAACGGAAAGGGAAAGCTACTGTTTGCTGAGAAACAGGGAAGCACTCGGCAACATCACTGCTGAATATCTTGTCTGGTCATGCCTTTGTGTGCCTGTGACAATGCTCCCGACCTCGAACTCTGTCATCTTTCTTAACTGCTTTAACTACAGAAAAAACAAAGCCCCGAGTAAAAGCTATGAGTAAGAGCAGCCGTGCCTCCTGACCTGGCTGCACTGTGGCTCTTGGCCTTGTAATTTGCCTGCCTCTCAAACATCTCATCGTTATTTTGCAGTTCAGCTGCTGCAGGGCCCCTGGGTAGATGGGGTCTTATGGGAATGGAGAAGGGGAAGCATAGACAGCGCTGAGCTGGGAGTGGGGCACTGAGGTGTAAGAGGACTGCCATGCTCAGGGGTGGTATTAAAACCTAGGGGGACACATGGGGGATGGCTTTTTTCTACTTCCTCTTGAGTGACTGAAGCCAAGTCCCCAAGCCTTCAACACCTCTTCTCCCTGCCACCCTTTGCCACCCCTTGCTCTGGGTTGAGTGGGACCCAGGTTCCTGGCATGGTGGCCAGTTTAGGGAGCAAGCTGTGATTTTTCTTGGCTTGTTGGAAGACTAGAAGAGATGAGGCAAGAGAAATGGAGAGCAGAGATTGAGCCTAAAGGATTGGTAGAGGTGTGTAGGGGCAGCAACAGCAGAGTGCCCAAGAGAATAGCTTAGTGAAGGAGAAAAAAAAAGGGTCAGAGAGGATAAAGGTTTCAGAAAAATAGAATAGGTTTTGACAGGAAAATATTATGTCAAGAGTAAATAGATTAAATAGAATAGTTGAAAAGCAGCGTGTTCTGGAAAAAAAGAAGATTATTAAATAAGAGACTACTATTAGATGAAAAATTCACATTACCATTTTCTCTGACTATTACTTAAACTTTCAGCCTGGGAACCCCCTAACAAAATAGATAGAAGCAAAATATAAAAAATGGAAAGGAGAAACCAAAATAAACTGCTATTTAATTGTTGGATTTGAACAGGTGAACATGATGTAGCATGTTACAGCTCTTGAAAATTAAGTAATTACAAAATAAAAAAATAGCATCTGGTGGTGGGTAAAACACTGGTGTGCTGTGTCAACATCAATAATGCAGGTATAGATTCAGTCATGTATGGGTGTAATATAGTCACTCATATCATACCTGCATGAATAGCTCCATGTAAGCACGCAAATGGTGTCCTTCCCAGCTGAATAAAATGATTTCACTGCTTTGCCTGCTGAGGACTCAAGCAGTCAATCTCAGTAAATCTTCCTTTCACTGTACAAAGTTCAGGTGCAATTCCCAGCCGTGCAGAAGGACAGAGATCTGTTTGAGTCCATGGAGCTGAGATGATTTATCTTGACTTGGGTAATATGTGACAACCCCTTATTGTAAATTTGAAATCAAATCAGGTTTTTTTTCATTTGTTGTGTTGTGTTATTTAGCAGCATTTTTAAATATACTCCTTGGTAATGGCTGATCAATATTCAATGAAGACAAATGGAGTTTTCAGAATAAAATGCAAGGATTGTCCCAAAAGCAGCAGCTGTCTGAGATCATTCCCTCCAGATCACTCCTATCTGCCATTCAACTCTGTGGCTTGAGAAAACATCACTTAAACTGCAATTTTTATTCTGCTCTATATTTTTAAGCTGAAAGTGTAAAATATTTTCAATTAAAATGCAGTTTTGATGTTTCAGCTATCAAGCACTTGTGATAAAATTAACCCATGCAGAATTGAGAGCAAAGCAAGACTGGAATACATCATAGAAGCCTTTTCTGAAGCCTTGGAAGGTTAAAGACAGACAGCTAACCTAAACATTTTTCACAAACAAATGTTTTAAAATTAATTCTCCAAGCTGATGCTCCTCTTTGTTTTAATGATACAATATTTGAATGCCAGAATTACTTCTATACAGGTGCATATGGGACTGAACAATCCAAAAGTTAAATTGGCAAGTGAATGCATATCAACCTGGCACACATAATACTGATTTAAAAAATGTTTGACAGTTTGTAGAAATAGCAGTAACTGGGAAATCATCACTAAGCAGATACATTTCCCATGGGATCCCTGAGGGACCAGATTTTGGGTTGATGCTTGTTAAATGTTCTAATTTATCATCCAGAATGAAACACAGTCATTTATTGATTGGGTTTATAGAGGATGCAAAAGTTAGGGCAATGGTAAATGGAGAGGAAGAGAACTGCAAGTCATTAATACAGAATTGTGAATACCCAGCGACTTGGATGGCAGCCAAGTTTTAGTCATTCTATTAGGGCTGAATGCATAGAGGAATAAGATCTTGGTGATGCTTACTTAGTAGAGGGCTGTCTTTTGTTAAAAGAGGAGTCTGAAAAGGGTTTGAGGGTGGTGGTTCACCAGCTGGCCTGCCTGCTACCTGGCCCACAGGAAAGCTAATGCCACCCAGGCACGGGAAAGGGTGGAGGACAGGGCTGGAGAGGGGAGGTGGCACTTGCTCATCATAGGAGTCCTGCCACAGCCTTTGCTGTGGTGCTGTGTGATGCAGGACACCCTGGTTTCGGCAGGTTTAGTGTTAGCTTTGGGTGGGTTCAGAAGAAAGGAAAAAGAGTACCACAAGATTCTGGCTGGAAGGTGTGCATAGGTCACATCAGCTTAGCAAAAAACTATGTCTGGGGAGGAGAGTTTGACATGAAATCAGTTTTCCAAGGTGGATTTTCTGCTCCTGGCAAATTGAAAACCAAGATGAGTTGTCTTTCTGACAGATGAACTATAACTTGATTGGGAATTATTTTAGGAAGTCTTCTGGAAAGGATGCTTTCCTTTTTTCCTCACCTGCTTTTTCTATCCCTCTTTACATGAGACCCCACAAGTACAAGAGCAGCATTTGTTCCCTATGGAAGAACTTTTTAAGTTCATGACTCTGTCAACCAGTTTTGCTGCCCATCTCCTCCAGAATGATACTGTTAGAGAGATCCTGGATTTTAGATACTTACTGGTCACCAGCTGCAACACTAATAGAAATTCCACAATGCAGTTGGCAGGCTATTAGTGACTCAAACTAAAGCCTATTATTTTGCATGCTAATTATGAAATACTATTATTACCAGTAGAGGTCACATAGGTATCCAGTATTCTGGTGCCTGAGAAACTACATGTTGAAGTGTTGTATGGTTCCTTCATTCCCATTTGATGCAGAAGAAAGGTACTTACATAGTAGACTCATGCTATGCATGTTGTGTATATATGCATATATCATATCCATACTAGTTGAAGGAAGAGTCCCAGTCAATTCAAAATTTTTAGTCTAGCCAGCATTGTATTTGTTAGTGATACCAGAATATGTGTCTTTTGCCACTGCTGCCTGTTTTGGTTCCCCTTTAAATGCTCTCATTGGAAGTAAAGTCACAGAAGGATCATTCCTCGGTCACTCCTTTTTCCTCTAGGGCATACCTTCAGGAGGTGGAAGTGGTGTGCTTGGCCCATCCACTCTGGTATGTGTGGGACATGGCTGCATTTCCTCACTGCAGACAGAGTGCATCAAAAGGTTTTAATTAAACTCATTGAGATGATGGGAGCAATGGAAGGAGACAGATGAAGGGAGCAGAACTGCTGAAAGATAAGCGGGCACTGAAAACTCGTGCATTCACCATTCTGAATAGTTTTCTTGTGTTTTGAGAATTCCTCAGAAAAAGACAGATCCAGAGTGCTCAGTGTCTCACCCGAGGCTGGCTGTAAAGCTGGGCTCTATAATGGAAATACAGATTATGCTAATTGAGATGAAGTTTTATAGTGCTAATGTGTATTTTACTCTTCTGTGTGGTGAAGTACAGTCTTGGTCTGAGGGAGCTGACAATGTCCTATTCATATGTAAAATGTTGTGAAGGATCTGTGGTTTTGGATATTTCAAAACTGCCGCATGAGGGGATTCATACATCTGAAAGCAATATTATCCATGTGCAGCTCATTGCTAACGGAGAGAGCAGTGTGTGAAAGCAGCTTCCCAGCCTCTGTGTACGGATGTGTGGATCCTGCTGGAAGAAGGCAGGAGTGGTGGTGAACTCCTGAGGTCCATTGGGGCTGGAGATGGGGCCAGCAGCCCTCTACAGACCTGGACCTGTCCTGATCCTGGTCAGCTGAGGCAATAAAGAGCTACTGGAAAAGTAAAAGATCTTGCAAAGAAGCCGATTGTGTCTCTGTGCTTTGGGATTACTTGGAGTTTAGAAGTATTAAACAGAATAAACTCGTGGAATGAGACAGTAAGCCCAACTGTGTATTAATTATTAGTCCGGACAGCTTGCAAATCGCAGAATCAGGCCTGTACTGTCTGTGATGCTTTTTTCCTTTCAATATCAGTATTTGGCCTTCACATTGCCAAGGAAGTAGCATCCTTAATTTGTAAGAGCTCATCTGCTTATCCAACAAGCTGCAGTCGTAATCCTCTTTGCCATAATGAATGACTGCTCTGGAAGCGATTACTGCAGGATTTCATACTTTCTTTTCTGCTTATCAAATTCTTGTAAAGAAAATTGTTGTTCATAAATCACAGTAAAGTATCAGGAGGATGTGATTGCACTAAAAATACCAGGGGCACTGCTTCAGAGGTGGTAAATCTTGGTCCATCTGGACATGTCACTAGGACAAAAATGACCTGAGTCCCTTGATTTCTGTTTGTGTCAGGTCAGGTGTGCATATGTGTGTGTGTGGACTGCTTCTGCCTCAAGTTCAGAGACCAAAAGTTTAAACCTTTCATTGCTCCAGGTTAAAATGACTACTGCAGCTCTATTTTCTATTCTGCTTGGCCTGTGAGAAGACTTGCTGTGCATTTCAGTAGATCCATTGCAAATATGATTTTGTGTTTCATCTTCAGTGCACATCTGTTGAAGAACAGCAAAGAAACAGAAGCTTAAATAGACTGCAGCTGCAGCAGCCATCGTTTTCATTTTGACTGTGATTCAAGATAAATGCTTTTAAAATTACAGCTTTCTAAAGAAACCTTCCTCCTTTAAAGGTTTTTCTCTCACTCCCTCTTTTTTTTTTGTAAGCTCATAAATCATTTTTGTTAAGTAGACTGGTATGAACAGTGTGATAGAAGTAGTGGGAAATACTGAAAAAGAAATCCAGCTTCTTATACTTTTAGGACAATGCAAATGTAGCTTTTTTTTCCCCTGGACCTACATTTACACAGTTTTCGTTTGAACTTACATCAGAGAGATGGGATATAGCCAACTATCTACAACCTTAAAAACTAGGCTGATAAGAAGAACAGAGTAGAGCATTCAGCTCTTTGCTGTAAAGACAACCCAGCAGCAGATGTGCCTGCTGATGTTGCTACACTGTGTGTCTAGAAATTGGAGGGAGGCGTGTTTAGAAGCCTGTAAGCTTCCCTAGAAATTTTCCAACCTTCTCAGATTATTGCAATCTCATTTTGCAAAACACATGGCTAAATCGTAGTGGAAAAGTAGGAAAAAGTAGAATGTCCACAAAGTTCTTCTTGCATTTGATGTACTGGATCCACAGTGTCCCTTCATGCAAAATCATAATGCATGTTTGTTTGTGAAATACATATAGTTAAAATCACAATTCCTAAGTGTCTAACTGCCTTTGTAGAATGTTGCATTTGAGATGGGGAAAAAAGAAAACAAAGAAGTTCTTAAGTTGATGTGAATGGTAAAAGTTCTGCTTATTTATTTACGAAGACTTAGAAGTAGTTTGGCGGAAAAGAGAAATAGACCATTTTGATCAATGTTTTGGGACATCTGGCTTTGCTAATGGATGGCATAAACCTGGACATCAACAGAGTGAGCAGACAGCTGAGGTGGTCAGTGATCCGTCCAGAATGGACCTGTGAAATATTGTGGTGCCCCCAAATCTGCATTTTATGCAGGAGAAAACAAGGTTCTATCAGAAAAGTTCTGACCAAATCTAACATGGTTTATAGTTTGCACCCACAAAA
Organism: Corapipo altera; assembly: GCF_003945725.1. Classification (NCBI taxonomy): domain Eukaryota; kingdom Metazoa; phylum Chordata; class Aves; order Passeriformes; family Pipridae; genus Corapipo; species Corapipo altera. Next base: position 12,548,097 of record NW_020884873.1, read on the forward strand.
ACATGCTGCATTAAAAGCAACCTGTGTGTTCCAGAGATAAACAAAATAGAGCTCTCCTCGTGGGAGAAGTAAAGCCTGTGGAAAAGTCTCTTGACTTTGTGGATAATTTCTCGAGACTTCTAAAGAAATGCCGTATGGATTAACATTTTAAAAAAATTACTGGAAAAAAGTTTCTCATTGTTCATTAACAGAAAAGATGTTGTGCTAATTTATGCCACATGCAATGTGCGTAGGGTGGCCAAGGATCTAAGTCTCTGCATAATTTCACCCAAGGATATTAACTTCCCCACTGTGCCCAATTAAATCCATCCCCATGCTAATCTGAGAACAAACAGGATAAAATACAAATTTATTTCTGGAAATCTGTCTAAAGGAAAAAGGGAATTAAATATCTCCCTATTCTTTGGAGGGCATTTACAACCTTTGTAATTAGTGATTAGAGCTACGAAACAAATGTTGAGATTCATTTCTTTACTGTGCCAGGGTTTATTTCATGTAACTTCAACCATCTAGGGTTGCTGGTCAGTGGAAAGGAGAGGAGCCACCTCTAGAGCTGCATGGGGTGACCCATCTTTGCAGCTGTGGCTCTCTGTTAATTGTAGCAGCTTAAATGAGTAGCTTATAATAGAAATCTCACTTCCTAACATGAATTCAGTCTGTAGCAACTGAGTGATTTGTGGAAGTTTTTAAACTCTTTGCCTCTGCTTTTCTGACCTGTGAACTGAGGACTCTGGTCCCTGGCCCTATAACTTGCAGCTTTCCTGCCCTTCTCAGCCATAATCATTTCAGCGAGGTATGATATCTTCTTTATTTTTCATCCTTCACTTTTGTTTTATCCATTTTTTTGTTTGTTTCTCAAGCTAAGGAAAGCCTTGTTTTTGTACTTACTGTCTGGTGTAAGGTAAAATCTGGTTCTCCATTAATGTAGAGAATAAGAATTATCGCGTTCTCTGCATTTAAGACTTTGACGTGCTTATATAAAATACCTAATCTGATTTTTACTTTCTAAAAATAAATCTCTCAAGCTCCAGCGAAGAAAGCTGCACTTTTACCTTAAGAAATCGAAAAAGGCCAGACAAGAGTTTAGTCATAAATCCTTGTACCTGTGGTCTCCAGATGAAAGACCGATAATTTAGTCTAAAATCCTTAGCTGAATGCAGCAAAGCACAAGGCCCCACATGTCACAAGATGTTGCTATCAATCCGTCGATCTTTGTGAACCCCTGCTGAAGGATTAGTGTTCATAAATCATTGCCTGGAGAGCTATCTCAAAGTCCCCTTACTCAGGCTCTGGAGCCAGTGCTGGGTGACAGCATTTGCATTCACTCTTCGTGCTCCTGGTTGCTGACTAAAAATTAACCCCTTCACACCATTTGGTGCCCTTGTCCTGATTACTCTGTAGAAGGGAGCATAGGAAATTTAATGACATTTGAAATTTTTTGTCACTGAGTTTCCAGCTTTGCCTGTGGTTTGGACTTGGCTGAAGTCTTGTAGAGCAGATTGTTGTAAATTATTATGGAAGTCTCATTTTCCTGAAGCAGAACGAGCTGGTTACTTATGACAAGCTTGTTCAGCATGATTTGAGCTAACTGTCTGAAAGATATGTAGACAGGGTGCTCGAAATTGCAAAAAAAAATTCAGTCCAAAACCTCTGACGAACTCTGGGAAAGAGCTGCTTCCTCGGATCACTTACTTCAACTTTGCCCTGAGTGTTATGATGCTTAAAGAATGTTGCATGTGCAAAATGTTGTTGGATTGAGCCTTGCTTGGTTTGTATTCAGATGTGACTTGTTTGCTCTAAGCATAATTCTTGCCAGAGCAGTAGTTTTATAATATCATTTATGGATGCATGCTTATGATTGAGCTATGGATGTCTCTGTGTTTAGTGTAGTGTTTGAATGTGTATTTCAATGCTTCATCCTGTGTACCAAATAGAAGCAATTTTCTGTCCTGCTTTGGGGTCAGCAGAAGTGTGTGCAAGAAAAACCATTTCAAAATCTTGAGCTGAAGAGAATCTCTGAACCTTCAATATGGGTATAATTAATTATCCCTGCTTTTCTTTAAAAATTCAGGAAGTTTGAAGGCAGTAGCTTATGTAAATATGGCTAGAGATGCCAAAGATTTAAGTAGCTGTTTTGATGTTGCTATGTTGCCTCAGCCAAGTGGCACTGGCTTTTCTGTCTAGGTTGGGTAGGGGATTTAGGTGAATGGTCAGCCTTAAGCCAATTGTTTACATCTCGAGGAGAATGCTACCAGGTTATTTACCTGCTCTTTGCTATCAGGATGCTCCGTGGAAAGCATTAACTCTGTCCTGAAATTAGGGGCAGTCGGACAGCAGGAGAGCAGTGGATTAGCTAGAGAGCAATGTACTTCAGCCGAAAGAAGCAAGCAGAATGCTGTCTATTTTCAGCCTCTCATACAGAAATCGGACCAAAAAAGAAGAGCAAACAGACCAAAACAAGGAATATATTTGACCTTTTTTTCTTTAAAGCAAGAACAGGATCCCATCTTCAACCAGAGTCTTACCATACTGCTGCCAAAGCATACTTTTTCCTCCTCAGTGATAACTTGTATTCCAATAGGTGGAGTGAATGATGTATATAAGCTTTAAGCGATGCTGTATTAGGGAATTTTGTCTTTGCACTTTAGACCAGTGCAGTGAAAAGTTAAATATTAATATGTCCTCAGAACTTTTCTCAAATATTTGTAATCTGAGACTGTTAATTTAAGAGGCAGCGAACAGAAGTAAAGTTTTTACATTCAGCTTTTGTTATCATGCCAGTAATTAGGATAGTCCAAACGATGTAAATTAAATGTGACCAAGTAGGGAAGCAGTTGCTAGATAGCAGTTGGGGAACTTTTATTATATAGAAGTATTGGAAATTGGAGCCTCTGACATTTACAAGATTGTCGGATGGTAGTGATAGAGCTGACTGCTGAATGGATGCACCCAACATTTGAAATGTCACTTGTTTGTCTCTGTAAGTCCAGTGGAAGAAGTGGCAATTAGTTTGTGTGTTTCTTCCAGCAGAGTCTCCTCTGTGACTTGAACCCACACAGGTTTGTGAGAAGGTGACCTTTATGATTTTAAATCTCCAAAAATCTTGATTCCCATTTCCCACCCCCCCCCCTCCACTTCCTTTTCACTGTTGTCTAGGTAGTCCCAGTGTTTGACTTATCTTTTTAGACCAGTAATCTCCCAGTAGAAGTGCTACCATGTCCCCTCTCTCAGTTTCTCTGCAACTCCTCATAGGGAGAGGCAGAAATTGCATTGATGTGGCTTCTTATTTTTGGTATTTTCTCCAGAGGTCTCCTGTTCTGGGACAGGGTCTTTGTAGGTTACCAGATGCATTATAAATGCTTTCTGCCGAGTAGAGGTGATAACTTAAGCCTGGTTCACATGTTAATGATCGTCGGTTTCTGAAATGTCACGCTAAAAAATGAAGGCTTTGTACCACACCTTCCTGCATGTCCCCCTTTCCCACCTGTGCCCATTATTCTAAGCTAGATGCAACCTGGAGGTGATATGTCCTATTGTAGGTGCCAAGATCTTGCAGGTGCTTTGTCACAAGCATTTACTCTGTCACTTGTAACCCTACCCCTGCCATCATGGGCTTAGCACCTGGAGGACCTGGGGAGGAGATATTTGTAAACACATTCCGTGGCAGGAAGTTCAAAGGATACCCTGTTTGGTGGCAAAACCTTTTCTGCACAGACACTAGAAGAAGGTTTGACTGAGGGGTGTTGTGTTCTTGTGTTCAGTGCACTGTAATTCACAGGTCAAATTCCTGCTCTTGGTACTAGTGGGTCTAAATGGAATTTTCTGGAAGTTATACACGGTGCTTCTGTTCTGAGATGATTCAAAGCCTCCATATGTAGTTTCCTTCTCTCTGTGCATATATACACAGCTGATTATTGTGTTTATAAGCAAGGAAATTTATCTTTCTCTTTTGAGAAATTGAAATTTGGTGTCTAGATAACATCCTCTCCAAACTTCCTATTAGATTAATAACTAGTGATTCCACAGATTTTAGCAAGATGGCCCACGATTGCGTTTTGGAGAAATTCCTAGGGATGGAAGAACAGTCATGTTCTTACAGCTCTTGTATTTCAGTAACAAACTAGCAGTTCATCCAGTTACTCACTGGCTAAGTTCAGGGGATTCACGTTTTTACTGCACTTACAGTAGTAGTAGTAGTCTTGAATCATTAAAGGCATCTAATGCTGCTAATCTGAAAGTCTTTTCCAACCTCAAGAATTCTAAGATTCTTTGTCAGCTGCTTCACACTATTAGTGTGCATGAATGTGATCTTTTGATCAGTTCTTGGAGCCGTGCATATGCAATACTTATCATTAGATTATAATTAACTGTAATTATGTATGCAGATCAGCCCAAACCGTAAAATGTAGATTTAGATATTTACTATGCTAATAAGAAGATTTGATGAGGATAAAGGGCTTGATTTTTTTAATTTTCACTACCACAATAGTGTGACGGATTCTTAGCGAAAGTGTTGTTAAAATTAGTATAGCTGAAGTTACCATCCATGTTAGTTTTCTTACTGCAGATTGCTATGGATGAAATTCAGGCCCAAAATGTTGTGTCATTTGCATGACAAAGCACTGCCTCAGAGAAGCTAAGATGGTAGAAAACAGGTTGCAGGAGCTCTGACAGGTGAGTTTGTCCTCAGACATGCCAGCAAGGCTGAACTATATGAAAACATTCCATACAGTTATTCACCTAAGGACGATTCTACAAACAGTGCAAGTGGGATTTTTGCTGGGGAAAGGGGATTATGCACCTTTATTTTGATGCTGTTGTTAAATTCCAGGCACAAGTATTTTCCAGGTGTGCGCAGAGGTGCTGTGTACAGCTGCATCAAGGCATGATGTTCCTGACAGCAGCAAACAGGGAAACAAGTGCTGTGTTGCTATGCTAACCCTGCAGTCTGCTTCTAAAGGCTTAATGAAAAAAAAACAAACCAATTATGTAATACTGGGTTTGATAAAATAGATTGAATCGCCTCCATGACTAAGGCTCTACACTAACATTTAGCTTTTGCTGGGGGAATAGTTGCTTTTCTTATTGTTGTCTGTTTACATCTGGAAACAAATCTTGCATGTTGTGTAAATAATTTAATCTTTATTGCTGTTACTGCTGCATATAAAGTGTTTCTGTGTTCATACCTGCTGGCTAAGTGAACCAGGAAGGGATACATTTACGCACATTACTGTTTACTATATTTAATGGAAAGGAAAAGTGAAATAATAAATTAAAGAATGCCACACTAGAATTATTATTCTTCTTCATTTTGAAACAAAGCATCAGTGTTGCAGGATCTTAGTTAATCACAGTCTGGATACATTGAAATGTTCCCCTTTCTCTTTCCCCCTACAGTGGTGTTTTAAATGGAAACTGTGTGGTCTGCTGTTGAGTGGAAGACTTCAGTTTGGAAGGATTGCTTTAACGAGGAGGGGGCTACAAAATGATTTTGAAAGCACCTCTGGACACAGTTCCTGGTAGAAGAGTATGGAGGGGGATGACAGACAGGGATGAGATGGACAGGAGCTCTGTAGTTAGAATGACTGCTGGATGTCTCACATCCTCACTTCAGTGTTTTCTTCCTAGAACCACTTCCAGGCTTTGGAAGCTGACATTAGTCTTGTGAAATATTTTTAAAGTTTTAACTTTTTAAAACAGATTCTAAGTTATCTTTTAAAAGCGCACATTATCACAAAAATGGAGGAATTGCAATACTTGTCTGCAATGCTCAGAATTTAATCAGGTGTTTAAATGTGTCAATTAAAATTATAGCCTCTAGTAACATTACTGTCCTAATTGTGAAGATAATAAATACATTTAGCCTATTTGTTTACTAAGTATGTATGTCCAACTCCTACCACAGGACCCGTGGAATCTGTCTGCTTAGGGAAAAAGCAACCCAGCATGTTTTTAGATAATTACCTTCTTTTGAAAAATAGATATGAAGTGAGTGAAGGAATCAATTATGTTTCCAGATTGGACTGTATGCAGTTTTCTGTGGTTTATACTACTTGATATATCAATTATGATTACATATTAGCCCTCAGTATTAAAACATGACTGGGTTGTATTCTCTGACTTGACTTGAAGCCCACTACATCATGACTGCGAGTGGTGCAGCTCATTCCTCTGAGACACTTCAATAGTTTCTGTTTACAAAACATGGCAAGAGGTGGTAAAAGCATGCGTGACTCTGCTTAACATGATGCTCCCAGCAGGAACACCTCTTTTTTCCCTTTTTTTTTTTTTTTTTTGTTATGTCGTAATTAAACCTTGATGAGACAAACCTCCCCTCGGTGCAATGCCTGGTGTCTGACAGCTTGATGCTCCTTCTGTAGTTGTCAGGGCAAACTGGGTGCTGAAGTGTTAGCAGAGCATCATGTGGGCCACAAGAGGTTAGAAGCACAGGCATGCTCTTGTTTTCCTCCTGCGTGTAGGAGGTGGTTGGAGCCAAATGGCTTCCTATGCAGAGTTTTATGGCCGCAGAGGCCTAACTTGAAGCTGATGATCTCTGTGCCTGCTGGGGCTCAGATCAACATCTCTCCTGAAAAATGTTTTTTCATCCGAAATGCTCCTTGATCAGACCTTTGTCAAAGCCTTTGGTTTGAAAACCTGCTGGTCTCCAGCGAGGATAACAGAGCGTATCTTGGCTCGCAGATCAGTCAAATTTCCAGTTGAAATATAGAGTAAAATAGTTTGGGGCAAGGAGTGCAGCAATGATTGGCTGTATGTGTGTTTTGCACTGATGAGTATCTGTTCTAGGAGAAACTGAAGAATTAGGCCAGAAGCTTTAAAATCAATGTCTTATTATTAGATTCCTGTGTACAACTGTACTGAGGCTGAGAGAGGCTCAAACGGTGCCTCTCAGAGATGCTGATTATAGGAATCCATCTGACTCCTCCTTGATGGTCAGAGAAGCAGGTACCTAGCACTGCTGAAAACTGTTGTTTTGGTCCCTATGCTTGAATTTTTGTGGACCTAAGATGGGAGTTGTTGCATAACAGCTTTTATAAGAGAGCTTTTATATTTACTAACGTCCACAATAGATAAAGAATTTAGCTCTTGGACAATTTCTAGGGAAAGTAAAATTAGGAGTTAAGGGACAACACTGTCTGGAATCCCATGATCTGTCAGAAAATCTTTTCTTGCTGTAGGTATTGCAATTGATTACTGCTAACCAGTGTTGCTAACCTGTATTAATTTCAATTTCCCCTTGCAGTAATGCGAAGAAATCCATTTGGAATGGACATTTGCTGTCGGAAAGGATCCAGAAGCCCACTCCAGGAACTATATAATCCAACCCAGGTGAGTGTCTCATGGCTATGATCAAGCTTCTCAGCCCAGCATACAAATACAGTCTCTTCTGAAGATATTTTGGTCTGCTTTTTTCTCATTTACATGCAATAGCTGCTTTCAATATGGAGAGCTGATCCTGGGAACTGCAGAGATGAGCCATAAAATTATACAATTTGAGCTAAGGACCTGATTTTTAAAAGTTTTTAGTTGTCTAATGATGTGGATTCCTCCAAAGTTTTTTCTCAGGTACCCAAAAGCCTAAAAAAATTTAGCTAGAAGCTGAGGTGTCATATTGACACAGAGTGGCAGGGTGGAGTGAACATGTCATGATCTACATGAAACAAGGAGTATGGTGAGACTATAGATTGCATAATAATATGTGAATATCATTTAAATGACTTTCAGGTAGCCAACTGCCTTTCCTGTTGTAGTTCATTGTTTGTATGGAGTCTAGACAAACACTGTAGCTCATGCTCTTCCTTACACTGTGCTATTCAACACCTGACTGTCTTGATGGGAGCTTAGAATGACCTCAGTTATTGCTCATCTTGTGACAAGCATAGGAAAGCTACCTGAAATTTGTGCTCCTGTTTGCTCCTCTAGATCAATTTATTCCCTACATGTGGGCTGAATTGGCACATTCAGGAGCAGCATTTCCTGTTGGCAGCCAAGAGGAAGTGCTGCCATTGAGAGAAAATGCCAGCTGAGTATTAAACATATTTATTAAAGTTTAACAACCGCCTATTATATATTTATCCATCAATGAATACATTGAGTTTTACTAAATTGGCTATTAAGGCAAGTGACTATCCTAGTAAATCTAACTTGTTATATTTAACAAGGCAGTAAATGTTTTAAATACTATTTGATTATGAAGAGACTCACTATATAGTGTGAAAAATGAAGTCTAAGGGATTTAGAGTATTTACATAAAGAATTGACAGCAATCCAAAGATATGTGATATCGGTTATGTAGCACAGTAAAGCTCCATTTGCTCATTAGTGTTGTTTTTATGAACACAGGCTGACTTTCTGATTCAATTCAAATTCTGTGCATGACTGAGAACATAAGTTTGTCATACTAATATACTGGCCTTTACTGACCATTATGGGAGTTAGCATTGCATAAATGGAAAGTGCATGTAAAAGCGCTGAAGAAGAACAATCTAGTGCTACAGAAGAAAATTATCAGCATTTGCAGGTCAAATTTAAAGAGTCTTTGCAGATGCTCAAAAAGAGTGGGAAGGGGAAAAGAGACTGTCTAAGTAATTAGTCTCTCTGGGGTCTGCTGTGTGTCAGTCAAAACCTCCTTGCCCTTTAACATCATTAAAGGCCAAACCATAAGAGAGAAACATCCCATCCACTGAAGGGCCTTAATCCCAGAGCCCTTGGACAACTGAAAAGATTTCTTGAGCTTCCTGAAGCAGGAAACACAGCTGGCAGCTCCTTCACTGGTTCTCCTTCCTTTCTATGTGCACTGACGAAGTAAACCATTAATATCCCTTTCCAGGCTTGCCTGCAAACCAGCCAGAAAGTTGATGTTCAAGGGAGCACAGCAGTTCTTGTAGCTGATGTGGAACTAAGGAGATGACTTTTTTTATGCAGAAGTGTGTCCATCATCTGCTGGCATCTATTTTTATCAAGCTTTTAATTTTTGTTTCTTTCTCTGTTCTTAATTTTTAGGGTGGTCTGTATTCTGGCAGTAGGGTGCTTGTTCCTCAAGAATTCACCAAGATTTGTAAGAGTGGGGGGATGGAAATCAGATCTCTGATCTTTCCTTGCTGAAACAGTCGCAATCAGCCATTTGTAAAGTCAGCTCAGAAGTCAATATGTAATAAATATGCAAGATGGCAGGGCCAGGTTGGGACTTTGAGCAACCTGGTCTAGTGGAGGGTGTCCTTGCTCATGGCATTTGGAACTAGATGATCTTTAAAGTCCCTTCCAGCCCAAATCATTCTTTGATTCTATGAAGACATTTTTGGCCAAAATCTCTCTCTTAGTGATCTAGACAGTGAAAACACCAGTTAGATATTTAACCTTTGACTATCAGAACCTGTTGGACTCCTGGTGTTGTGAATCTGTGTTTCTCTCCTGGGTGCTGATGGCTGTGTGCCATCACAGAAACTCCCTGGCACTCAGTTTTGCTCCCTCAGAACAACAGCAGAGCAGATCGAGCAGATATTTGTAGTTCTCTCTATAGTGCAAAGTAATATGTGAAATTCAAACACCAGACATAGGCCACTGAAAGATGCCCTGAAGATATGTTTTGTATTACTAGAAGCTAGGTGTAGCTGTGATTTTTTAAGGGTAGGAAACTTTAAAAGTGAGATGATATTAAGGGCTCATACTGCCCAGCTTACGGTGTGCTCTGGGCTGTTCCCTGTCCAGGGAGATGAGAGTTTGGCCATCAATTGAAATAGGTGTCAGGTAGGGTCAATACTCCCTGAGATTTAAAATGCTGTAGTTTAACATGAATAAAGTTTTTCTACTGTGTGTTTAACATCAAGTTGCATTGGCTTATAATACCAGATGGAGACAGGTTGATTTATACCAGCTGAGAATTTGACTGTGAATATTTACTGTGTTGATATATAACAGCCTCTCTGATCCTGGCCTGTTTTGTTTCCTTCTATGGAGTTGTTTGTTTGCAGATGCCATCATTTGTCTCTTAAATTTCTTTTTGACCTGCTGAATGATTGTATGAAGGAAAGAGAAAGGAAGAAGGAAGAGAAGATAAGGAAAAGCAAAAAAACCAAAACCAAACCAACCAACCAACCAAAAAACCCCCAAAACCAAAACAACAACAAACCAAACAAAAAAACCCAGGAAGATTTGGCTTAAGGAAATTCACATGTAGCAGTGATCTAAAGGTGACTGAAAGGCTGGTCTGGTGGCTTGTAGGAGCTGAATGTTAGAATTGCAGTCAGATTTTCAGAGGACTCATCATAATTGTTCATATGTTTGACGGAGTAAGAGAGGACAAACAGGTGGCGATAGCACTTGAATTACGGCTCAAGAAAGTGTCCATGACAAAGCCCATGAGGTATTTTTGTCTGAGTTGGGTGTCTGGCCTTGTGATTATTGCAAAAGTAGGAACAACAGGTTTGCTCTTTTGCTTGTTGTAAAGGAGTGGAATGGGGGAAGTGCATTTGCTGTGGACAAAAGATTTCTTCTCTAGGGCTTTCACTGCAGGGTTTTTCATGAGCACTAATGTACTGTGAGGGAAAGACAAGTCAATATAACCGAACTGGATTTACACTGAGTAAGTGGTTTTCCAGGCTGGGGTCTCCACATACATGGCAGGCAGTGTGCAGCATGTGAGACATTATCTTTCTTTTTCCTTTAATTTTCAGGTGGAGGTTTAGTAATAAGCTTCAGAGGTGAAGCCAGTGGCAAATTTTGAGGGCCAAAATGGAGCATTTATTGAACGAGTTTATAAAAAAGCCACATAGTTATAAACAGAAGGAGAAAGAGTATTCAAACACACAACAAGTAGCAAAGGAGAGAATCTAGATGTAACTGAATACAGATGAAGAGCCCTGCAGGAATGTGACATAAGCTTGCATTTTGTGTTGGGTGGATTTGGTGGGATTTTTTGTATATGAAACCCCAGGCATTTAAGAATGTGGGTAAAAAAATACTTGCAAGACATATTCTTAGAAGACAACATACACAACTGTGTCTTGTAATTTGCATGGCTGTGTACAGCCCCACTGCTCCAAAAATAACTGATAATTGTGGATCAGCCCATGAGCTGGAGTCACCAGAAGTTCAGAATTGGGTAACATTATGCACACTTTAGTGGTTAACATTGATCTATTTGCTGCAATGAATGTGCTACTGAATTACAAGAAGTTGCAAACCAAAATAGATTAAAAGTTAAAGGAATGGGAAATAATTGCATCTTTGAGGTTAGATTTTGTCTTACAGTTGTCAAGATTAACATTTAATTCTCATTAAATACAAGCAGCATAATTGTTTGGTCTAACAGTTTAGGCTTCTGAGAGGAACACAGAAGAGATACAGTCCTGTATCCATCAGGATCCAAATTCAGGGATGAGTTTGCTTCAGTTTCTAATTTGACATTGCCTAACATTAATTCATGAATTCAAGTGACTATTTTCCTAACGGTCATGCTATTTACCATTTTTTACTTGCCTTTTTAAACACATTTCTCTTTGTTGAGAAGAGGTATTTCTAGGTGTCTGCTTTTGGTGTAGCTGGAGCCAGAATGTCTAGTGATTTACTAACACTGGTGAGTTAGAGCTGTGGACCTTGTGTTGCCTATGTATTATGACATTATATTGGACTGGTTTCGAGTAGTCATTCCAAAATGACCCACTTCTTTTATTACTTCTGCTTTTTCTTTTTCTCTCCTTCTTCCCACCAAGTAAAAGGAAGGAAGTGAACTGTTGCCTTGCAGGTAGTGTTTATACATCCTCAGTCACCTCAGGCCACAAATGCTGCTCTTGGGGAGCTGCCCTGTGATTATCTGTGGCTTAGGTTGCCTGAATGGCATCAGCAAACATCAACCTAGTTCAGCCCTCATCACTCAACTTTCACCTGGGTCAGTAGTTTCCTATCTTCCTTTGATTTCCACTCGCTGGAGTGACTCTGTGGGCAGCTCTACTGGTTCCTGGACAGAGGTTTGTGGTGGGTTTTGTGGTCTCAGCTCTGTGTACACATCATCCACAGCACATTGGATCAAAGGTTCCGATGCTTAAGACCTGGTATTTCTATCCTTGGTGAACCTGAGGTGCTGAGCTTTGTGCAGTTTGTTTCAGTGTGCTTTGGCTTCTCATTCTCAGAAACACAAGAACCAAAGGTCATTGAGTAGAATTTAAGCTCCAGTTCACCTATGTTTGTCTTCAGCAGCAGGTGACCAGACTACAGGAACTCATGATACTCTTCCAGCACACAGGAACCTGTGGGTCATGAGCTTCCTGAGCCATACTATCAGCTACATCATGCAAAAAGAAGCAATGACTGCATCAGTCAAAAAGGGGGGGGAAAAGTAGATTTCCAAGGTTACTTGCCAATTTCAGTAAGACAAGATTATACTGGCACTGTACACCAGTGCTATAAATTAATTTTTCTCTGGTTTTCACATATATACATTCTGGGTTCCAAAGTTCCTCCTTGGGACAGCCATATAGCTATTCTGTGAAACGAACTTTAGAGTACGAGATGATAGTGCAGTTTATCTAAAGAACAGCATATTAGAATTTATTGATACTTTCCAACTGAGATGAATAGTTATGAATATGTATGTGTCCTTCTCGAGGGCAAGAAGTGGCCCAAAAGTTTTACAAGTACTGAAAACATACTGTGTGATTGATGCTGGTCTTTGTAGGCAAACCTGTCCGGATAATAACAACATGGTAAGTGTGGCTCATAATCACAGTATTTGATTGATTAGAGATTGAAAACTCCTTAATGAAAAAAAAGCAGAATGGAGATGTAAGGAGAACAGTCAATGTGCAATGCCAAACTTTGTGTACCTACTTGTGTTGCTAAACAACAACTTTATATGTAATTAGCCTCACTTGCTGCAGCAAAATGCCTGCTGATGAAAGAGGAGCTAATTGATTTACTCCATGGATGACTTCTTATGCAAAACATTACTTACTGTCGTGCTTGGAAGTCATAAAACAGCAGCTGGCCTGGGGTGAATTATTACATTAACCTTAGCAGAAAAATTGCACTAGTGAGAATGCTTTGTTATTAATTACTGATTACGAATGATAAGAGCTGGTTTTAGATGCTGAGGAAATGGGTTGGGGAGGGGAGGGTTTCAGATACTGGTGTGCTTCATAGATCATTAGTTGTGATATGATGGATACCTTTGTAAGTCTAGAGGAATTAATCAGACAAGCATGCACAGTAACTACCAGCACTCAAAGGCCAGAATTATCCCCAGGACATGTTCATTCAAGTTACTGCAGTGCATTGGGATGAATTTTTGGGCACCTGTGTTTAATAAAAGACTTGTTACCTGCATGAAATGAAAAAAATACAGTCTTACTCAGAGTACCTCAGATTTCCCAGAGAGAAAAAGAAGCAGCAGACACACATCTTTTTGATTTCTCTAGTCCTTGACTTATATTTTATCATTTTGAGAGCATATGAGTTTTAATATAAAAGATTTCTGAAGCATAAAAGTATGAGAGGAAAGATTTAATAATACAAGAGACATGGTCAACAACAAAAGGTTTGTATGTGTTGGAGGTGAAAGAGGATAAAGATATCCAGTTTTCAAAACTAGATATCTGTATGCAAAGTATGGGCTCCCTGTTAGACAAACACTTGGGCAGCTGGGTGGAGAGAAAATCTGGACTCCAGTACTCAGGCCTGGTGCTGTTCAGTGGCTTTTTGTTTTTAATTGTCTCCAAATCAGACCTCTGGAGACCCGAACCATGTTGGTTCAGTCAAATACTTGCTCCAAACTCGGTAACGTTCAAATGGAGCACCTCCCTCGCCTCTTTCTCTACATGAAGTTCCTCATTTTTCCTCCCCATTTTCAAGTTATATACCAGAAAAGCTGGATAATCATACTTCAAAATGCAGCATATGGCAGTTTGGAGGATTAGGAAGCAAAGGCCAGTGGAAGAATATTGGTGTTTGCAAATAGGTGTAATGAGCATGGATTTCCACCCCCAGCCCCTGCAGAGCAGAATGTGTCCTTTCTGTCTGTGCTCCCAGCATCAGCAGTCATCCATGTACTCCAGCATCACTGACTAAGTTGCTGTATCCCAGTATTTTCAAACCTCAGACACTGTAAGTAGTTTTGGGGAAGCTCTTTTCATTGTGTGAAGGAAAGCAGCTGTGTCAGTTCAAACATCTGCCTTCTTTTTCCTATATTCTTTTTTTTTAATCAAAGAGGTTTCTTAACTGCAGCAGAGTTGTAGCCCACTTGTGACAGGGCCAGATGATCTCTTTAAATGCTGAGAGCCCAGCTGTAACCTCTCCCTCCCTGAGGGATTGTAATGTATCCCAATAGCTGTAACTGTGAAAATTAGAGAATACAGACATACAATCTATCTACTGGTACTTGTAATTCTTATTTACTGTCTGACTTTAATTTTAAGGAGGGGCAGAAGAAGTTGTTAAATTTGCAATTAGTTTCAAGAGATTAGATACTTCAGGTCCCATTTTACAGCCCTAACTGTATATGATGCAGCACCTCAAGTCTACAAAATGGCCTGTAATATCCACTGATGCTGTATGTAATGTCAGTATGTATTATTAAGTCACTTTTTAGCTTTGTACAATATAAATTAACCTCAATAATGTAATGAACTGCACCTTACTAAAGCTTTCTTCAGTAAAACTGCAATAATCTTCTTATCCCTTTTATGCAGAGAGATCCGGGAATGTTTCTCTGTGAATGCACAGATATAGTGAGATTAAAATACTTCCCCTTAAAAGAAGTTTCTACAGAAGCCAATGTGCCTTTTGGGACTCCTGTACTAAGGAAATCATGGTACTATGAGGAGATGGGCTGTAGAATTTTTGTACAAGAGTGTAAATCATTAAATCAAGCACAGATTATTTAAGGATGCTTTCTAAGTAAGTTTTCTTTTTGCTAAAGTTTGTAGGTGGGTCAAACTGGGTGCTGCAGTCTAATCCATACTGCTTGCTTAGCATGCTGGAAAGACAGGCTTTACCTCCAATGGGGCTGCTCCGCCTGGCTATGGACAGGGCTGAGCAGAGGTCAACTGGAAAATAGGCAGTTTGGGGATGGCTGAAAGCAGTTGTGAATTCAGGCTGAGTTATTCCAGTTGTAGTAGCTGGGAAACACTTGGGTTAACTTGAGGTTAATCCGACAAGCGTGTGTGTGGGTAATGATGAACTTGAGATGATTCAACTGTGCATCCCAGACTGGGCAGTGGGATGCTCAGATCATGTACACAGGTGATACAGTGTCTTCAGTCTCTCCTGTTCATGCTGTCATGCATTCTGAAACTAAACAGAAGAAATTAGCAGGATTTCAGGTTGACAGGCTCTTTATTAAGCCTCTTGTCATGATGATCTGAGGCTATAATAGAGTAAGAACCATGGTTGTTTTAAGACCTTGTGTGCTCATCTGTTGATCTAGTAAAACAATGAGAAAATTCTGCCTTGCCTTGTCTGTTTTTTTTGGTAACATCAAAACCTTGTGATGGCAGTAATTAATAGTTCACTCAATCTGAATTGCGAACTACAAGGGCCCAAACTGTTCCTGCTGGTGGTCAGGGTGCTCTCCCAGAACCGGAGAACCGGGAGCTGAATCCCTACGAATGGAGGATGGTTGCCTCATGCATGGGAAACACCCTAACTGCTGGTTGTTGCAGTTGTCCTTACATTTATTTAATTATCAGACTGAAAGATTGGTTGTTTCAGTAATTATCACCTGGGCCAGCCACACTTGAAACTGCTTTTATTCACTAGTTTTCAGACCTTACTTCTTACTCATATGGAAGAGGTGTGGAAAGAAAAGGAAAAAAAAAATTTACAAGGGAATACCTATACAGCATTTGAACACAGCAAAACTAGTGTTTATATTGTGTATGCCTTTTTTCACTCTGTAAACAACATAGTACCTGTCACACTGGAGCCACTCAAGTTGATCTTCTTTGATCTGTCAGCCTGTTGCAGTCGTATATTCTGGTTTGTGGATGGAGTCTTGTGTTTGAACCATCCCTACATTCATGAGGCAATGGCAAAATGAGGAGGGTGGAAGGAAAACAAAGTTTTATTTCCTTCACAGTGATGCTTTTGTGTAGTTGCGTTGGAGGGGGAGACTGGCTTTGTATTCTAGGTTTTCCAGCATGCTGTCAGTGTAGATGTTTCTGTTTATTCATAACCTTGGGAGAAAAGTGAAACTTGGTCTATTGAAAATTGATGGCAAAACTCGTAAGGTCTAAAGAGGCCAAACTTCAAGTTAAAAAATCTGATCCAGATGACCAGAAGGGAGCTATATTTGTGACTGGTTTTTTATGTTTTCTCACCATTCACACACTCTATTGCATTATAAAATGCTGAAGAGTGTAAGTCTGATGCTGAAAAGATTTCCCTTTTTTTTTTTTCCTCCTGGTAGTGACATAATAAATATAGCCAAACTAAAAAGACTTGGCAAATTTACAGTGCACTGAAATTGATGTGTATTTCTGGTGGCTGGAAATCCAGGAAGGAGTGTTCCTTTCTTTTCAGTCTTAAATCACATCTGAACAGTATTCTTACTGTGGTCCATCATGGAGCTAAAAGCAAAACATTGCACCCCAAGTTTCAGAGGAACAGTAAAAAATCACAACATTCCTGCAGTCAGCTTGCCTGGCTGCACAGCAAATTAGCAACCTTTGTAGCTATCAAATTGCTGCCCTAATATAAATCTTTTGTCCCTGTAAACGTGGGCTGTGTCTTAGATAATTTCAGGCAAGCATCTGGGGATTAGTAAGAGGAAGTGAATATTAATTCAATTAGAGGACAGAAGATGAACATACAAGCTGGTGCGGGGGATTGACATCAGAAGCCGAAGTAACAAAGACATCTCTATACCTGGGAGAGGACAGTTTCATCTGTTCAAGTCAGACTTGGCTTTTGCCTTGCATACATTTTACTTATGAAATAGTAGTTGAAGGAGTTGTATTTACATAGCAATATAGTTAATGTTGTATTTTTGAACTAAGCCTTGATGTCAATAGATGGATGGAAAATCTGGATAGCAGATGCATAGTGGTAGCTTTCAGTTCATTTTGATGCATTAAATATTCCTAATAAGCTCAGCTGAAGGAGATAATAAATGTTTAGTTGAACCAGTAAGAAAAAACTGAAATCACTGGTACTTCTCCAGAAGTGTAACGTCTTACTTAATGTAAACTGAATGAAGGTTCCTGTGGTTAAGGTGAGACATACAATATTAGGCACTTCCACAAATGCTGTTTTCCTTCTGTAAAAGATTGTTGTGCCAGTGACATCACTCTATAAAGTAATAGCCAAAAATCACTATTCTGAGCACAGGAGAAGCTTTTCCTTTTTTTTTCCTATAGCTTTGAACCTACAAAAGCATGTGTAGGCACTTTCTTGCCCTTAAATGCCATATATTTACAGCCTGCAAACGAATCCTTCCGTGCTGCACTTCCCAGGCATGAGCACACTTTCACTGTGGAGGTAAATCCTGTATCTGTAGGCTTCTCTCACCCCCACTATGCACACTCCCATTTGTGCATGATTCTCTGCTAATCTGAATCTTCAGCAGAAGAACGTGGGCACTCTGCTCAGCTCCCTGCCTGATGCACAGTTGTGAGTCTGCAGAGATGCTTTTGCCTCTGTTTCTTTGCAGTTTATAGCCCAGGTAGAGCTTGGACTCTGGCAAGAACTCGGGGACTCTGGGCTAATGCTAAAAACTAATGCAATGTGCATATACAAATGTGTGGTTGTATATGTTTGGTAAGAAATTTTACACCATGGACAGCTTTTCATTAACAATGTGATGGTGGAGCATGATGCACACAGCTGAGTCAGTCCAGCTCCCAAACAGCCTCATGGGGCTCAGTTACACTACACACAGGGTATCTCACTGTAGCAACCCCCTGCTGCTTTCTCTGCAGCTGTTTATTTCTTCTTTACTTCATGTAAACTTGGGTTAATAAACTGTTGCTGAATTTGCAGCTGTGTGCAGGGGGGATAGGGCTGTCTCCTTGCCAGGACCTACTTCTCTGTTCTTTCCACTCCTCCCCCCCATTTCCTCCAGCCCTGAATTCTCCTTCTCAGCCTCAGTCCTTCTCAGACTTCAGCTCTTCTCAGTCTCCCTCTCCCATTCCTACCTTTTATCTTACAAAAACAAGTATATTTTTACATGAGTTACTGTGGAGGTTTACGGTCCTGGCTTTATTGGAAAGTGGTGGAGCTAGACAGTGAAAGAACAAGTAGGAGACAGACTTCTCGCTCTGAAAATTACACTCTCATTTATTCATTTATTTTTAGGCAACTAGTGCAAAACCAAACCAGGTAAAAGAAAAAAAAATCTGTTTGCAGGTAAAGCAAGTGTGCCAAGAAAGTAGTGGCAGGCCAGGTCTTGTGTTTATTAAAAATGGAGGGAGCTAGAAAACAGGCAGCACAAGACCTGCAGTTTCACCTCCAACAACCTCTGAAGAAGTCATGGGTTAATGTAAATTAACCCATGAGATGTAAATGCATTGAAAAACTTTGCTTTTGAAAGGGACATAACAGATTGCTCCCTGCATCCTGCTTATGTTCCCTGAATCACAAAGCCACTGATATGTCACAGGAAGATTGGTTGAGTCTTCAAGCATCACCTTCATACCTTGCACAGAGTATCATGTCCTGGTCCTCTTTGAGAGACCCACTTCAGTTTTCACTTGGGCTGTTAAGTGAGTTACTGTATAAAATATTGACACTGAAGGAAGAAAACTGCCTTTTTACCCAAGTGTAAATGATCTTGAAACAAAATACATGGGATAAAAGAATGATTTCTTAGGCAGGCTTAATGAATAATTGATTTCTCCTTCTCATGACATTATCAGTGTAATTAAATCTGTGGCTAAAGAAGTAAGACAGAAGGTATCATCTGCTAAGACACTGAATCTCTTTATCCCACCCTTGGTGAAGTACTCTTGTCTGTTATTAAAGGCTCTCCTGCAGTCGTACCAGCTTCAAGATCTATCTTGTCACTAACATGTCAGTCTTGTGTTTTGTCCAACAGGACAAAAATGTGTATATTCAATTCATTATCTGCATCCAAAAATAGTGTGAATAAGCTTCCTTCCCTGCCAAACCTGCTCCTGTCTTTGGAAGCTGGAATGATTCTTGCTTTGTGCAGATTGGCTTTTTGTAGTGTATGTAGATGTTGGTGTGTGTTTATGATTAATCCTTTACAGAACTCCTGGTGATCACTAACTTGGGTCACTCACCCAGCCCTACCAAATGATTGCTGTTGTGACTCTTTTTGCACTGTTAAAAGTATGTTGAAAAATCCGAGAGGCCTGAGGAATAAGAACAGGAGATAAGAAAGCAGTCTGGATGCCACTGGGCTTGGCCAGTGCATATATCTTTAGAAAACATTCAGGACTGTGGTTTTTTCACATGGGTTCTGCCTTGGAGAAATAGGGCATTGAGGGTAATTTCAGAGACCAAGCAAGGATAAAACTAAAGGGGAGAGCTCAGCCCGCAGCTGCAGGCACTGTAAAGTAAACCACTGATTTAGAAATTAAGGATTACAGATCTATTACAATTATCAGCTACTGTTGCTTTATTTTGAAAATTAATTCTGAGAATCAGTTTCTGACTTAGTCCTCTAAGTAACATCTCCTGGACACTACAGTGATCTCCTGGAATAACTTGCTCCTTTTGTGCATCCTCGCTGTCATGCACATCAACCTTGGATCCCTTAAACAGTGAAATGCTAGAGTGCTTTTCACTGCAAAGCTACAAGTCTACATGGAATAGGAGATCTAAATACTGTACTGTGTGGTAGGGCAGTGTGTAGGTAATGAAATGGTCTGATGTATTTTGAAAGTCAACAGAGATCTTTTTGGTGGCTCTTGCAGATGTCAGAGTAGCCCCTTGTATCACACATAAGAGGAGTCTCATTCAGTGGCTACCGAAGTCAGCAGAAAGACTCCCCCGTTGCTGTCTTTGCCTTGGGGACAGTTCCTTAGCTGCAGGGGCTTAAGAAAACTCTCCACTCACATTGTTAGCAGCTCCGATTGTGTTATAAATACTATATTGAACAACATTGGAGAGCTGCTGTCTGTTCAGTGATACTCAGCCATGCTTACTGTAGTCTGTGTCTGCAAGTGTGGCAACACTAATGCTTTTCTTCAGTCACCATATAAATGATAATACAGTAATCATCATCATGTCAAAGTTGCAGCAGTGTGGCCTGGCAAGGCGTAGTTCTTGCATCCTGCTGTGCTGCAGGATGTTCAGCCAGTGCCCTTGGCTGAGCTAGTTTCCACACTGAGCACACCATACATTTTAATGCTGGTTTTGCCATTAGTATTTTTGTCATCAGATTGTTATGTCCCTGATTCCACACTTGCAATGCCTGTAGCAGTTATGCATGTTTATCTATTTCTCAGGGGCAGATTGGTGGTATAATTGTTGTCTGTATAGTGTTTTGATCATAAAAGATGACAAGTTTAATTACTGGTTACAAGTTAAATTGTGCATCTACCAAAACTACACAGCTACCATGTGATGTATGTCTTAAATTCCTCACTCACTTGAAGGCAAGCCAAGTATTTG
This sequence comes from Corapipo altera, assembly GCF_003945725.1. Taxonomy (NCBI): domain Eukaryota; kingdom Metazoa; phylum Chordata; class Aves; order Passeriformes; family Pipridae; genus Corapipo; species Corapipo altera. The sequence goes on from NW_020884873.1 coordinate 12,568,683, forward strand.
CTCCTGTCTATAATTATCTAAAGCAAAATGTACCCGTTTGATTTTTCTGACATACAACTTTGTCACTGCAGCATCCACCCATATATACTGAGTTGGAAGTGTTCATCTAAATGACTTCAAGGAGAACCAGTGTTGGTGTGGAGGCCTTTATAGACCAAGGGCAAACTGCTTTCTCATGCAGAAGCATGAACATGCATGTGTGCATGCCCCAGCTGCTGCTGAAATCTATGAATTAGAGATGTGCTCAGTTCTCCCAACAGATTTTGTACCAGTCTTGAAAAGGGATGGGTTTGTATGCCCAGTGCTTCATTATGCATACAAAATACATATTAGTAAACCTGAATTTTGATTCCACAAGATGTACTTGCACGACTGATTATGAAGGGCTTTTCTGTACTCCAGCTGCCGAGCTTTGAGCTGAAACAAGTATTTCTCAATGGGAAGAGTAATTGTTTCAACTCAGAATTAAGCGGCTAATCATTAGGAATTCAATTGGCATGAAATGCACAACATTAATCATGATGCACTAATGTGCCATCGATGTGTATGTAGGGTGTGTGCTCCACTGAAATTCACTAATTAATATATCTGGGTTTTATTGGAAAGGTTTAATGTGGGCTCTGTTGTTAAGCAGGATATGGGAGTGTCAGACCTGGAGGGGTTTTAAAGAGACAGGGCACGCATTAGAGAAGGCTGAAACCCTCAGAGAGGTACCTTTGCTTTTTTCCCTGAAATGTGATGCTAAAATAAACACCAAAGATGTAAAGTACTCTACATGCCCTGAATGTCCCTTATGCCATGACAAGGGAGTCCACCTTGCACCAGGAGTGCAGCTGGAACGTCTCAAGTAGGGGACAGAGGCAGTCATGTTTTTGTGGATCTGGTCCACTGTGGAGGGAGGGACGTTGCCACCTGCCTGGCAGCTTTAACCAGCAACCTCAGGCCCCAAAGACATGGACCAGCTGTGATCTGCATCCCAACAGGCTGCAGTGGACCTCTGCATCTAAGCCCCAGTACTAGAGAGCCAGAGTCCTGCACCTGGGGCTGTTTCTGCACGTTCTTGCTATCGCCCGTGTTATCCTGAAATGGTTTTGATCTCTATTCTTAAGCTATTGAAAATATGATACTGTAACATAACAAATTATGATGAATACTAAAGTGAATAGCATCTGCCCTATTCTAAATAACTTCAAATAAAGTGTTGCTATTTCCCAGTATTATGGAAAATTCCCTTCTTGCTAACCAGCAGTTACTGCATGTCTCTGAAACAAAATTATTCATTGCGTTCATTTACTTTGCAGGCATGTGAACTCCCGTGTTGAGAATTAAAAAAGTCTCCTATGTTTAACGCCTGAGGGCACAAATGTAACCTGTTCAAATATCATTCTTCAATTATCCTTTGAATCATCTGCCTTCCAGCTCTTCCCAGATTCTGCAAAATACCCTTCTGACTACCTATCAAAAAAATAGTACATCTGTTCTTTCAGTTCATTTCCCTAAACTGTAATCAAGCACTGTCTGTGTAATAAAAATGAAAAGAAATGTCTTGCTGGAACAGCATTCTTCACTTTTATTATTGGAAAATGCATTAATGTTCCTTTATCAAATATATCTATTCAACAAATCATTCCATTTCCTTCCATCTTTGGGGTTTTTAAAAAAAAATAAAATGCATAGAGAGCCATTCTTTCCTGATCATAAAGGCCAAGCTTGATTTGTTTCTTACGCTGTAGTTTCATGAAACCTAAAAATAGATTGTGGTAAATAGTCTGTTGACTTCTCTTTTGTTTAAACATAGCTGAAAGATTATAGGTCCTTACTATATCTGGTCTAAGTTGTCATTTATATTAAGGCAATGTAGTTACTGTTAGTGGGAATTATATTTAGGCATAGGCTAAAAGCTTGTGTGTCTTAGGTTGAACTCTATTTCCAGCCTGGTTTCTGCAATTAGAAAAAGGTGTGATTCATTCAGGTTTCTGGTACCTAAGTCTCGGGGACAGGCAGTTAAGAACTTTTGAAAGTGCTTCCTTTTCTGTCTCAATTCAGAGGAAAAGAAACAGAGGGAGCACTTCAACTGCTCAACTTGGGGGCTTTTTTTTTTCTTTTTGTTTGATTTAGAGGCTTTACGAAGTTCCTTGAGTAGGCAAGGGCTGCAGACCAGGTGTCTTAGTCTGCCAGATCCAACCAGTATCATTCTGCATCCATTCCGATCCCTTTCCACTGGCATAAGGGTTACACCAGGTTCAGGGCAGCGGAGGGTTGGCCTGAAGCAGCCACGGCCACGTACATTCTTTTAGGTCCTCGCAACGCAGCAGCAATATCTAGATATGTTTGACTGAGGTTTGTTTTGGGACAGATTCCAGCCACAACTTTCCGGGCAGGATCTGTCCAGCTGCAGGAAGTACTGTATAAAGAGAAATGGTGACCACCAAAATTCCCCAGCAGCAAAACACAGGCTCCCCAGTGCACTGTCCCGACAGCTGGGTGAGCTGGCACTCAGGAACTGCTGGTGTGCTACACCAAAGGGAGCTGAACATCCCAGGAGACCAGAGGATCTCATCAGTGATGGCCAATCACCATTAAGAAGCTGTGTATCATGCCTGAGGTCTGTTTAGCTCAGGAAAAGGGAAAAATGTATTGGTTTTAAGATAATTAGATAGTTACAGATAGTAGCTTGGTGGTGTTTTCCCAAAAGACTGAGATAACATGGGTTTTCTGAGATTCCCAGGTGCCTAGGATGTAGGCACTTGAAAATCTCAGGGACTCTAGAAGTCATATAAACCGTTCATTAACATCAGTCTTGGTGGGCCCCCAGCAATGTTAAAAGCTAGGACTGGGATTTAGGGCAATCAGCAGCTTCCAGGGTGGAAAAGGCCTGTAAGCAGCAGAGTTGTTGCATTAGCATGTGAGATTCTTCATCAGATCAGTGCAGAAGCAGAGCACTTGGCTCCTCCTCAGTGACACAGTATAAATACTTTCAATTAAGTGAAGACAACTGTATGTTCGTATTGAAGGCAGTATTAAATGTCGTGCAGTATTTGGGCCTATTAATTATCAGCATTTGAGTGTTCTTACAAGTGCTGAAATCCTGGAAAGGACATGAGGTTCATTAAGACTCACTGCTTCCCCAGGCATACAGATAGCACACAGTGTGCAAGCACTAGGATTCCCAAGCTGTTTTTTTAATCTTGAAACATCACATGTGTACTTATTTTAATATTTCTGTAAAAAAATAATCACACAAAAATACAACAGTTGTGGGGAAAATAGTACTGTGGTGAAATTAATGGTTTTTTTGACCTTCTAATAAAATATAAAATCTCTGATTATTCAGTAGCCAAGGAAAATAGAGACATGGCAGGGAAAAAAAAAGTCTTGCTGATATGTTCTTTTAGAACAGAACTAACATCAATAATTCTTGCTCCGTGCATTAAGTTTTAATGCGTAGACAAGCACTCTGTGCATAGCAGGGTGTCTGTGGAGTCATCAGTGAGAGCTAATAAATGCCTGTCATATGAAGAATACGTTACAGAGAGAGCCAAGTTAAGCGAATCATTTAGTTACCATTAGTCGCTTTTCATTAATATTTTTAACTGTAGTATTATCCACTGCGCATTAGGTAGGATAGAGAGGATAATGCCTGTGATGTGCTTTTATCCTAAAAACAGAGATTTCTTCCAAAAGGTGGGGATCAGGATGAATGTTTCAGCTGTGATCTCACCAGTATCCTTTTTTATTTATTTAAGACTACAGAAAACCAGATGGGAGAGGAAATAATTTCATCTCATGGCTTGGCATTAACCGGCACCCACCATTACATTAATGGCAATTGAAAAGCAATAACTGTGCTGGAAATGGAATATCCATAAGCATGTTTAATACTGGGTATTAAAAATAGCATCTAGAAAGGAATTTTCACAATAGCAAATGCGTTATTCCAATCCAGTGTATTCCATTTTGGTATATGCATCTGCTCCTTCAATCCTGTTCAGCTGTAACCTTTGAAGAACAACCATACTGGGACCAGTGGGGCAGAGGTGGAGAGCACCATGGAACTGTCCTTGACCCTTCAGGTTCTGCTCTGGACTCGAATCACTGCTGGGGAGGACTCCCTTTTCCGACACATCTCTCACTTGAGGGCTGGATGAGGCGGGGTTCCTGACTCTGTTAGCATGGAAGAGTTAGGAGAATAAATATATGTGATCTTACTTATGCTCATAAATTATTCTCTAGGATAATATGCTTCTGCCAGCTTACACTTTTTCCTTTAAATCTGTTATTTTTCATTAATTTCTGTTCTAAGCTCCCAGATTTTGAATTCTAAATGTATTACTGGTGTGGTTGGGCATGTGTGTGAAAAGGTATCCTTCCCGAGATGCTGAGCAGTTAACAGATAGAGTAAGAGGTACACACATTGTGTGATATAAAGGCTTGTTAGCATAGATTTAGGATTACTCTCAAATTTGCATCATTCTTGACTTACATTCTTGACTGTTCCACTTGTAAAACTACTTTCCAGTAGTAACAGAGGCTCCAAGTAGACAGGAAAGAAATTAAAAAAAAATAATTAGAAACTCTTACAAATTACTTTACACAGCTTTTTCTCAACTGTAACAAAATTGAAAGTAAAGCTTGATCTTTCAGTATCTCTGGAAGTTAGAAAGCAACATTGTAATTCTCTTTGGAAAAACAAGACATTGCCTTTTAAAGCATCAAAAGCTTTAGTCTCTGCTTTTGATGAGTTGTAAAATATCAGCTCCAAACCATGTAATTGTCTTGGAACTGAAATTTGCACGTATTCCAACTCAGGCTAATATTATCTAGTGGGAAATGAATTCACACTGTAGAAGGAAACACATGCAATGTTTTTTTCTTTGTGGAGCAAATTATCCTTGCTACTATCACCTATGTAAGCTGTCCCTAATTATGATATTATTCTGTATGTTCAGAAAGTAATTTGCTTATATGTATGGACTCAAATTTTTTTATTTTCTGAAGGATGTGGAACTATCAGCTGTGGATTTAACCACAAATCAGATATGTTGCAGTGTATGTTGCTGTTCTCTGGGGACAGTCACACAGGCAAAAAGAACAGTATCCACCCATCAGTTCCTTGCAGCATTTTCTGTGACTGCCCACTAATGCTGTGCCTGGGAGATCAGAATGTGTGTCCGTGGTGAGTGGGACTGCAACCATGATGTTTGTTTCTATGCACCACCGACTCTTGAATTTTAACAGTATATCTGGGGCAGAAATATCCTTTGATTGATTTTAGAGTAAGGTTCATGGGGTAGCCCCAGAGAACCCCAGTCAGGTACTGTCTATGAGCTCTTTGGCCCTGTGGTACAGAGCAGTGATTAGGACATGGGCTGTAAATCTGTGGGGGAATTAAATTTGAGGAATGCTATCAAGCTGTAGACAATTTGCATACCAGATGAATCTCAGGAAAAATTATTTGGTCACATAAATATTCTACCTTTCTGAGCTGCGTCTGTATGCTGACTATCAGCACCAATAGCTTCTTTAATGAGTAGAAATATTTCACTGTTTCGTATTCTCCAGGGCTTAATTTTTGAAAGTGAACTGCTGATTCAGTTCTACCTCACAAAACAACTCAGTTTGGCAATAATTCAAGGCTAAAAATGTGAGCTGTAACTGCCTGCTCTTTGTCAAACAAGCAATAACACAGAACAGTGCATCATTCCATTGAACAATGTTTAAATTCTTCTAATTGTATTTTATAAAGTAATGTCTTCTGGTTTTGCTTTTCTTACTCAGTGGCTCCCAGTACCCTGGCTGTAGGCTCATCAGAAACTTCCAGCAGCCCACTGCAACAGCTCTTTGTGGTAGTGTCTCCTCCTGGCCTCTGCAGGTTTTGAAGGGTCAGGGTTGGTGAGGAAATGCTGATATGTTTTTCTTGCTACTGAGCTTATCGATCCTATAACTAGACTGAATCATCCGACTGGGTCTTGATCTGCATTCTGTGTCATCTCCCTCACTCAGCAGCCACTTGGCGCCAAGGTTTTTACAGGAGTATTTCTGGCACAAGGTCCTTTGTATATCATATTCATACATCATCTGTGTATCACCCGTACTTCTTCAGATCCTGTGTAGAAAGCTGCAGGCGTTTACACCAGATCTAGATTTTTGGCCTTAGGATTTGGATGGAGCACTTAGTCATCAAAGACCCCTTTAAGATCTGTACACCTTAAATTCAAAAGGCAGCATATATGTTGATTCAGCCCCATCTTTTGGTGGTGCTGATGTTGTTCACTGTATTCATATAGCCAAGCCAACCCTCTGCTTGCCTCTGATAAGGGAAGTGGGCCATTGAGTTAAATGGTGTTTGGGTGGGATCATCATACTCTGGAGGTGGTGAGAGGAGCCTGTGCTTCCCTCATGTGCTCATTTCTGAAGCTGTGCTGCCAGGGCAGAGGTGAAGGTGTGTTTTTTAGGATTGCTGTAAATAGTGGTTCAGGCAGCCAGCACCATGAAGAATTTGAAAGTAAAAGTCTGATATAAACTTCCAGCTGTACAAAAACTTTAAATATGTGGGTCATGTGCTCTCAGCTGATGCTGGGAAGGGCTTCTTGAGTTTCTCCTTTTGAAACTCCATTTGGACTCTGAAAATTGGAAAAAATTTCTGTCTTCTTCCCCCCCACACCTGCTCCCAGAGAGTGTAATTAGAAAAAAAAAGGTTCAGCAGCACAATTAACATCCACAGGGAGGCTCCTGCAAGCACTATTGCTTCCAATTTGGTCTCTTTTTGCCCCCATTGCCAGTGTTTCAGAGTTGGAGTGCAGTAACTTAGCTCAACTCCTTGTCTTTGTGTGTCCATAACTTTCTGAGGCTGAAATATTCTCGACAGGATTGTTTGATGGTGAAAAAGGAGAAATAGGATGTAAGCTGAGTGGTTTTTATCAGGATTGATTCTGAAGGGTTGTGAACAGTAAAATCCTACAGAAACTCAGGTGGTGGGGCATGGACTTTATTTTTAATCACTTGGCATTGTGTATAAATAAGCAAGTTTGTGGAGTATAATGGCACTATATTTGCATTAATACTTTTCAGAATTAAGGCATATTTTGAAGGAAAGAAAATTCTCCTCATTTTTAGCTTCTGTAAATGCCTCATGTTGTTTTCATGGTTTGGGGGGATATACAGTGATCACTATTAAAAAAATTGAACATTTACTACCAGTTTAAGGCTAAACCTGGAACAATACAGGATTTCCTTGATTTTGGATATGTAATGCTTCTGCCAGTTGAAACACTGTGATCTGATAAGCAATGATCTCTGTAGATAGCCATATAAATTAATATCTAAGATGATATGGAAAACATGTCCTTCATAGATAATTCTGTATCATTTGATAAAACCTTGAAGAACACTAGCAGAATACCATTTCTTGCTTGGTTGTTTTTCCTTGGCATTGCAGACTTTCTAGCGAACCCAAAACTGAAGTCCTAAAAATTGCATTATGCTGTCAAGCCTTGTCACAAGAGTACAATAGTTGTTTTATCATTGGCAGCTGCTACTGTAAGTAATGACTTCTAAGCTATACCCCTAAATTTGAGCACTGTGCAGTAAGTCATGTATTCTAAATCAGTTTAAAATGGCACAGAGATGAGATTCCTGCCTGTTAACATGGGACTAGAAAGGGATTAATAAAACCTAAAAAAAGAAGTCCATTATAGTCGCTGTAGTCATAAATGCGGTTTATAGTCCTGTCTCTCCACCAAATGGCAAGAAACCTCTGGTACTGCAGTGTAGTAATTTTTAGTCTTGTTCCATCGCTTTGTAGGATAGAATTGCATTTGCCAGGTGTTGTTCCAGCTGTCTGCTTCCTGAACTCTCTCTTTTGACCCTTTTTTCATGAGTTGACTGCTTGTGAGACACCTGTCAATTACTGCTCTTTAAAAATCCTGGGCTCATGTTACCAGGTTAGGAGCCTTGGCAGCATGTCATGAGCTGATTAGGTGCGTGCACTAGATAAATACTGTGATATAAGGAAGGCTCAAGTGAAAACCAACAGAGAAAGCCCCCCTACCTTCTAGCAACACAGAGCACATTTGAATGTGTTCTTCAACACGTGAAAGGGCTGAGCTTGTCACCAGGGTGCTGTTCAGCTGCGAAACTCTTCAAGCTGTATTGTTTAAGGCTCTTGGTCAGGGTTTTAAGGATTTTTATTGCACCCCTCACCATAATTTCTGGGCTCTGCTGCCTTCTGCATTCCCGTGGCTTTATGCACTGCTGGATGCTGGGACCTTCATTCTTAGTCAAGTGCCGAGCTTCAAGAGTGAAACTGAACAAATTGCCAAATTGAGGCTTGTGTGGGGAATGCTGTGTTAGTGAATCTCCATCCTTTTTACGTCAGACATTAGCTGCAGTTGCCGACTGCCGATATGATAGAGTGGGTGAATGCTGAAGAGGCAGCGATAATGGAAACTGAACTATGTGGTTGTTCTTCCTTTGCTTTCTTCATTATTCATAAATTCACAGTTAGTGTCCCTGTAGTTAATAATTCTCTATACTTATGTACAGCCTTCAATCAGAGGATCTCTAATACTGTGTGAACATCAATGAATTAGCATCCTCTCACTTTTCTGTGGGCGCTTCTAATCCTGGTTCAGTGTCTTGCCCAGTGTGCAAGTGTGCCCTGTGCTGACCCTGGAGCACTCAGCTTTTATTTTTTAAGGTCATTACTCCAATGAACTAAAAGCAGCCATCTAATCTTCACGGAATCAAAGAATGGTTTGAGTTGGAAGGAACCTAAAGATCATCTAGTTCGAACCCTCCTGCCACAGATAGAGACAACTTCCACTAGACCGGTTTGCTCAAAGGTCCATCCAGTCTGGCCTTGAACACTTCAGGAATTAGGCATCCACAATTTCTCTTGGCAACCTCTTACAGTGTCTCATCACTGTAGCAAAGTGATGAGCAAAGAATTTATTCCTTAAAGTCAAACCCATGAGCTAGATTATAATTTATACTTTTTTTCTTGCTTCTTCCAAGTCCAAAGAAATATATATATTTATGTATTTTACAAATCTTCGGTTCAAGAGGGGAACAGCAGAAAAAGTGATTATCAAGTTTTCGGCAATGGCAAAAAAATTGAAAAAGGAAATTTGAGTTAAATCTTTATTGTACACACTCTCTCTCTACTGCTCAGTGTCTAAATTACACCAGTTTGAATCCTCTTTGGTCTGCATGGCCCAGCAGAGGTCATCAGAGATGATTTATTAGAAGAGGTGCTCACTTTGTCTTGTAGGAAGCTGTTTGAGACTTGTACAAACTCTACTTGTTGTTGTCCCTTGTTTTTCCCCAGTCCAACTGGCAGAAGGGATTATGTGAGCATTTACTCAGGCATCATTAGCTGGAGTTTAGATTAACATGGTGATGAAGGTAGGAGGGGAATACCATTTTACCTTGCCTGAAATACCTTGGAGAGACCAACCCACCAGGGCTGCCAGAGCTTCTGGCTGCTGCAGATTAGAGTAAATGAAGGGTGCTGTTTACTGTATCTGTGCTTTGGAACTGAAACCCAGCAATTTTTTATTCTGTATAACACATGATGCATTTACCAACAAAACTTATTTTTCAGTGTTAGATTCACAGCACTGGCAGAAGGAGAGTTACTGGTGGGTTTCTCTTACCTATTAGCTTGGTGATTGTAGCTCATGTTTCTCAATATGAAGGACATAACATCAGCTCTATGACTTAGAATCATACAGTGGTTTGGGTTAGAAGGGGTATTTAAAGGTCACCTAGTCAAGACCCCCCTCCCAAGGCCAGGGACATCTTCAGCTAGATCAGATTGCTCAGAGCCCTGTCCAGCCTGGCCTTGTGTTCCAGAGATGAGGCATCTACAGCCTCTCTGGGCAAACTGTTCCAGTGTTTCATCATCCTCATTGTAAAAAAATTCTTCCTTTTATGTAGTCTAGATTTACCCTCATTCAGTTTAAGCCATTCTCCCCTTGCCCAACCACTACATGCCCTTGTCTAAAGTCCTTCTCCAGCACTAGGACACTAGTTTTTGGAGTTAAGGCATCTTAGATCTATATTCCACTTGAATAGATGTTAATTATTTGTACAAAATTATACCACAGAGACTAAACAGGCTGCAGCCACATTGCCTGATAGCTAAGCAGTGAGTGTGAGAGAGACAGTACTGTGGATCATCCTACATATTGCTCACTGCCCTTTGGAGTGAAATGGCAACATTCATTTTTCTCTGTTTTAATTTTCTTTGCACATGAAAAAAAGTTGTTCAAACTTAGTGCTTGGGGGAAAAAAAAATCTGCTGTGGTTAAAAATGTCGCATTTTGCACTGGGTAATAATTTGCTTGTTTCTGTAGATATGTTTCAACAACTCTGGGTGTTTGCTATTAATGTAGTGTTATAAATAAAACAAAGGGTGTTTGTAACACATAGAGCAGAAAGGTTTTGATCTAGGAGACTGAAATAAATGAAGTCCTACTTGAGAATGAACAAATTAGGCTGAGTGTCCTTAAATTCATGGGAACCTTCATCTGGATTTGCCTCCGGTCTCCTGATTTGATTAGTATGCTAGCAGCCTTCCTAATGAAGTTATGTCTTATCTAATAAGCTTTCTAGGCTTATTAGGCAATGCCTAAGTTTTAAGATAAGATTTGCAGCTAAAAAGGAGAAAACTCTAACTGTTAGAAATTGCTCCAACAAAGTGGGTAAGTTTCTGTAGTACAGAGCAAACTCCGTTGGCAGGATTTGAAGCAATCACAGTATTAAACACTGAAAAGTGTAGTTTGCAAATGAGGATCGTTGCTTAGAGAGGAGTTACATTGACAGTTTTGGCAGTAAAAAGGTTTAATTTCCATCTTCATCTTTAGAGGACTTTCACTTCTCCCTTACATTTGATTTTCTTCATCAGCCTTTGCATGGTGCCCTTTAGTGGGATTGTTTCAATGCTGCTCTGACATGAACCTACGCATGCTTTCATCAAGTCAGGTGTTTCTGATGACACGCTCATTGAAATCTATCCCCATTTGCCTGATCTTGATTGCATTCAGTTCACAAGGTGATGTGTTGTGTGATTCATTAAATGCCTGATACACACTAGGCCTTTTCAAGATTGACAAAATAGGCATGGTGAAAATGTCAGTAATCTTCCCCAGAAATGCCAGTCATTTTCTTATCAGCACGCTTCCTTACAGCTATTGTGTTTCATTTTTTTCACTTTCTTCCTACTCAGCTTTCATAACATAAAAAAGTTGCAGTGGTAGCCAGAGGTAAGTCTGCTGTTTCCACTGTGGAAATTACAGCGTCACAGGATCTTTTATCTCTCCTCTGCTTCTCGCTCCCTCTTTCCTCTCCCTCTCCATGCAGCAGAGCTTGATGCTGCTGGGTCAACAGGGTTTTGTATACAACGAGATGGAAGGATGGGGCTGTTGAGGTCAAAATCTCTTTTTTACTGAAACACGGAAGTTTGCCAAGGGCCTCAGCTGGTACCCTTTGCCTCAAGACCATATGTTTACCACTGAGAGTCAAGTTTTGCTGGCAGTTTCAGTGCAGAAGCCACAAGTGCATAAACTGCACATCGTGATTTGCTGTCTCCTAGGTAGTTCTTTGTATAAAAGGAAAACTGATTTATCAGCACAACTGAACCAAAATATATTGTAACCAGTATGAGATTCTGAAGGAAACAGCAATAACATTTAATGGCAAACCTTAATGTAAATTGTACTGTTCACCAGAGTCCTCCTTTCAAATCATCAGCTTAAGATAAATCTGTTACTAAGAAAAACATGCAGGTGGAGTAACATGACTATCAATAAAAGCTCCAAAGGTAGCATGTAGATTTTTACAGCAAAAGCAGATAGTACCTGGAGAGATATAACTGGTCCTTTTGTACATACACATTGTTTCTCTTTAAACACTTTCCATTCTAATGGAAACAGAGCTAGTCCTCCTTTGCATGGGCTCTATAGGTTTCTTAAAGTCAGTGGAAGCATTTCTGGGAAAGCAGAAATGGACCTCTTGTGCTTTGTGCTTCTGTAGCAACTAGAGTAATGTGTAAGAGGTAAGTATTAAGGGCACCAATTTTTCCAGAAATGGGATAATAAATACAGAGCATATTGGTGACACCTGCAGACTTTAATGTTGTATTATCAGTCATCAGTACATGGCAACTTGGAAGTTTAAGGAGGTGGAAACGTTTGACAACAAAGTAAACTTCTTGCTACTGTATTTGTGTCCTGTTCACTCTGTTAATCCCTCCAGCAGTTCTGACAGCAACGAGGAGAGACATGGTTGCCAGGCTGGGGAGGTACAGGCGCTCCTTTCACGCTCCCCTTTGGCATCTTTTACAACCTGCCGTATTTTCCTCGTGTTTTTAGGTTGGTGAGGGAAAAAAAAAAGGCTGCTAGGAAAGGATCCAGAAATATGTTTTGAGACTGGATTTATTCGAAGGATGGTAATGTTTTCAGTTATTAGCCTAGGCATAGCTTTGGAGCAGGCACATTGTGTAGACGGGACATTGGAGCTGAAGGCTCCTCACTCAGCTGAAAACAGTGAGGCTGCACTGGTTGAAGATAGGCAGAGTAAGTTGGTATTATTCAGGCTTGAAGTGTAGGGGGAAAAAAAGACAGCTCAAGGAAGAAAAAAATCCCATCTTATTAGGCAAGGTTCAGTGTAGCAGCTCATTATGGCTGGAGTGTTTTACCTGCCACAGATACAGTCTCGGGGTTGCTTCAGGGGACTCCTGGTTCCCCATTTGTCAGGATTATGGACATCCTGCTTGGAAACACCATTACTGAGCTTACTTCCCCTTTGGCTTATTAGAAGCTGCAAAAGCTCTTCCAAATGTGCTCTCCACATAGTCTGTAATTTGTTTGGTCTTTGTGCTGTCCAGATAGCATACTACATGGTTACGTTTGCCAAATTGTTTTTAAAATGATAAAAATACCAGTATTGTACTAGAGAAAGAATTTTTTTTCTTTTTCCTTTTTTGTATCTTTTTTTCCAGAACAACACCATCTTTTTAAAGTCAGGACCCCACTTAGGGTTTCACTTAGTCTACCACTTACTAAAGCTTAGAATAATACATAAACCTCTAGACAGCATTTTGCCTGTACAGTGTCACTGTTCTCTTTTGCCTCATCCTATTTCAATTTCTACTTTCTATCAACAGTAACGTTCGTCTCTTTTATACCTGAAGAGAGGATAGAGAAATTAAGACCTCCTAGCCTAACCTGTATACTTTAATGCTTCTTTAGCATGATCAATCCCTGTAAAATAAAGAAAATTATATTAGGCAAATATTGCCAACTTATTCAAATGGATGATAAAAGTGTTAAGAACAAGAGGTCAAATCCTTAGCTGACTAAATAGCCATAATAGTACTGAATGCTTCTACACATGATAGTTCATATAGAATTTGACCTCTGATTTTATGTTAGTATTCTCCTGCTGCTTCTGAGAAGATAAGTTACTTTCTTCTAGCTCTATAATTGAATAGCATTATCTTTCTAGCCAATTATAATAATAATAATTATTATTATTAATGTTAGTGTTGCGCACTTACAACAGGGCTTAAAATGTGCAAATTGGATAAAAATTCTGCTTAGTCAAGAAAAGCTGTGTTGCTCTAATGGATCAGAGGTAAAATTCTACTCAACTGAGGCAAGCAGTGTTGGCAGCAGCTTTGATATTTCAACTTTAACTGTTCCTCCAAACTTTATATTTGCGTGAAATATTTAATCCAAGTCCACATGAATTTTTGCTTCAAATGACAGCTGTTTCCTTTTAATTTGCACAGAGATATTGCAAAAACCAGAGCAATTTCTGTAATGTAAAGTCTCTCTTTCCTTCCCTCCCCCCCCCTCTCCGGGATCTCCTAGTGAGGATAACAGTTACTGCCCTTCAGTGTTACTGTGTTACGTGACAGCCATCGAAGTCCACTTAGGGAGTACAGTGGGACCAAAATGCAGAAGGCTTGGGTTTGTCCTATGTCTTTGTCAAACCACACATATATTACAGGAGCACTCAGGAGTCGGTTGAAACCATTGTCGGTTGTACAAGGATCTCATAAGTAGGTGACGGAGATGAGAGGTTCCCATCCCTGTTTTACAGGTGGGGAAATGAAGCGTAGAGAGATTACACTGCTTGGTGGAGATCACAGAGGGAGCCAAGGGGAGAATAACAATTGGATCAAGGTCTCAGGAAGGCTGTTCTTCGCCTTTAATTAGTCTGTCAAAAACATGCCGTAGTTTCTTATACAGTGTATCAGTAATTACAAAAGCATACACAGCAGCCTGTGCTTGGAGAGATGCCCAGACAGGAAAACAAAACTGTTTGTTGAGCAAGTAATGGGATTTGTATAAAGGCATAATAAATGAAATTTATTTTAAGGTAGCTTAATAGATAGATGGCACGGGGAGGCAAGGCCTACTCCATACAGTGAGAAAATACACTAGTTATCTTTTTATTAAATTACCTTATGAACATCCCTACTAATTTATTAACAAGTCTTTTAGTGGTTTTCTATGCCTGGAAATGTAATCAGAGTTGCTGGCAGCAAATGCCACATCTGGCAGCAAGGAAGAATGTAGCACCTCTTATTACTGTGTTCAAGCAGAACTGGAACTCAGTCCCTGTGGCTTTGCTCCACAATGCTGTGCAGAATAGTAGGTGGTGTCTGTCCCCAGGAACATGCTCATCTCACCCTTTTGAGGCAGAAAAAGTTAAAAAGCAAAGAACCTTTATAGAACCTGCAACTTCTGTTAAGGAGAGTGATAAAAACTTGGACTGCTTCTCTTGGTGCCTTAGGTACCTGAGTAGAGTCTCTTTCTTCTAACCCTCTCAAGGGGATTGCCTAATTGCAACTCTCTGATTTGGCAGCATTGTTTTGAACCCTGAATTTTATAAAGATGATCCCTTAAAAGACACAAAACAAGCTGATGACTTTTTGATGTGTCTGTATGGCAAACAGTAATGATTTCAGTAGATTCAATAGCTTGGCATTTTCTTTACTAGTACTGGCTGAAGCCATTATAGTAGTGACATACCTGTCCAGGTAATTTGAAGGCCACACTGGGGTGTGAGTTGAAGCGAGTCCCTTTAATCTGTCCATTGCCATGTCCCTGATAAATCTGGCCACAAGGACCATACCACAGTAACAGTGCTGAGTACCTGCCATGGTTGGCCTTGGCTCTTCTGTCTTTCAGCAGCGCTATGTGGTAGCTCTGCTCAGTGAAATCTGAAAAAACAGTCTTGCCAGATCTCTATACAGAACTCAACCCTCTCTTAGCTGCAGGTAGAAGTTGGCTTTGGTGCAATCTGCAGAGGCTTTTCAATAGAAATTTCCTGAGAGTTCTCTGAAAGCCATTTTTCCATTCAGTGTCATTTCCCTACATGACAGCAGCCTTTTCTGAAGGAACACCCTAAATTACTAGGAATGTTGACTCATCTGTTGCCTTACTGAAGAATAATCTTTAATTCATGATCTGTTCGCTGTGGGCTGGGTGCTACTTAGCTGTGGATTTGAGAGGGAGTTTGGCTTGTTTAAAGGCTTCAGTATTAAACCCACCGGGTTTAGTTGAATGTTTCTTGTAACACAAAAACTTGGGAGGCTGAAAAGGCACACGAGTTCTGCTATTAATGAATTATTTCCTTTAAGACATACTTTAGTATGTGATGCAATTGTTAAAGAATAAAAAGATATGCTATGAGCTGCTGTGCACCTCTCTGGAGATTGCTGGCATTTTGCAAAGTCAGACATTTAGAGGATTAAGCAGTTAATATACAGCTGATGATAAGAAGCAGGGCTTGATTTAAAACCCCATTAATGTCAATCGAAGTAATTCATGTTAACTTCAGGGGTGGACTTCAGATCCAGCTGTACTCTCCTAATGCAAGATAGTGTATGTGTTTGAAGTAACCAGACTGGACAGTCCTACATATGGATTGTTTGCTGCTGACAGCGAAAGTGCTGGAGGTCCACTTGGAGAATATCTCGGTTGCTCAGGAGAATGATGGGTGCAAGCTGAAGGCCTGGAGGTGAAATGTTATTTTCTCTAATAAATACTCTCAAAGTATTCAAAACTCTCTCTCTCTCTCTAGTTTGTACTGTCTAACTTCCTGGACTGTTTGTTTTTCAGAAAATAATATTGGGGAACTTCTCGTATGTGTTCTTTGGAGGGGTTTTTTTCCTTGCTAGACCTAGAGAAAGTTGTTATTGATAATGTGTTCCAGCAGCTAGGGAGACTGCACTGCAATAGGCTTATGAGAACTGTTCATGTCATTAAATCTCCATGAAAAATGACAAATTGGATTTAAAAAATCCAATTTATTCAATTACTTACATTGTTGAAAAAATCTTTTTTAAAAAAATCTCTGTTGTAGTATGTCATAGTTAAGAATCTCCTAAGTGAATAAAAATGAACTTTACATGAATTGAAACAAAAATATTTTAATTATTTTCCTTCCTACTTCGACGTCTGATTAGAATTCTGCAAGGGATAAGGACAACTCTCATGATCTCATCCTCTGTGGGATGCCTCAGGAAGCAAAGGGAAAGGACAAGGGTGTCTGCAAATCAGCCTACGTTGGAGTCTGTGCCCTGTAACCGTATCTCGTATGTCTGGCTTGTGTAACTTTAGGGTGAATACCTGCATACAAAGCAGCTGGGAAGTTCAACCTTCGGTCCTAAATCTAGATTTGGATTTATAAAGTCATTCTCCTTCTACTGTATGTCAGAGAATTACCTAAAGTACACTGGGACCCACCAAAGCCAAAGTTAGGGTTTTTATGATCACTGCAAGACCACCCCATGCCACACGTGACAGCACTGAAATGCATGGCTGCTTGTTCATCCCACAGCCTAAAGAAGGAGGAAGCAAAGTCTCCTGGATGAAACCCCAAATCCCTCTTCAGCCTGAACAGCCTAACAGGGGTGGAAAAATATCCTTTTTCATTACATCTGAGCTGAAATGTGCTGTTAAAACCAATTTCCCCGGAACCAACACAGTTTAATGGTGATTTATGCACTGAAGCAGGTCTGGCATTTAGATCCCTACTTGGTTCTTTATTATGCTGTTATCACTCAGGCCACCTCTAAACTCAGGGAAAAATGGCTTTTTGACTAGAAGTAAATTTTTTGCAAAGGTGTTGCAGTTTCCATGAGTAATGTTTAGGGTTTTGTTAAGAACGAAGAGCCAACTTAAAATCCTCAGCCCAACACAGCAGTCAGACAACAAAAGACAGAGCTGCATGTTTGCAAGCCTTCATGTTTTCAGCCCTGGAAGGGAAAGTGTATACAGCAAGTAAAGCATAGCACAGTGATCCGTGCAGCAACTTCACATTTGGGTGATGATAATAGTCTAATGATGGCAACATCAATCTCAGAACCGCTCAATTTATTCTGGCCAGCAGCAGGGAATGTGTTGTAGATATACCCATGCCTGAAACGATTCAGAACAGCTGGAATGTATGTGGGGAAGAGAAAACTATGTACTGACAAAACAAATTTCAACAGGGTATGCCAGGCACCTTCTAAAATGGATTGCTGGGTGTCCAAATTGGTCATGCAAGGCCTTGAAAGTTGTCCCCTTGACATGTGAAAAAGGATCTGTTAAATGAAATGGAAAAGACTATGGAGACAGTGTGTAGTTAAGCAGCTGGATGCTGTGGAAATTAGTAGCATTAGTCCATTCAAGTCCTACTGTCCTTGGCAATTTTCAGTCACCCAGTGCAGGACAAAGTGAAAAACTGGTATAAATGTGTTAACAGGGAGAGCTGAACATAATAGCAGCCATTGTATTCTCATCATGCATTCAGCAACACGCTGTAAAAATTATCGGAGGAATATGTCAGCAGGATGTAAGCATTTGTTAGTCATCTGTCTTTTGGGATTTCAGCCTGGCAAAGGCACTCTGTGACATATCTTCTTACCTCCCAGTATCAATACAACAAGTATCTGAATATTTCCATATAATTTGTTCCAAGGGGAATATAAAGGATTTCAGAGAGCAAAAAGAGACTGAAATTTCTCTTTCACTCAGAACACGTTTCCCCCCCTTCATTAGTAAATTCAAAAACACCATCAGCTGGGGGGAATGTTTGATGTGAAACAGTACTGGAGGTGTCATTACAGCATTTTTATTCTTCAGAGCTCTGCCCACCAGGGCCCAGAATCCCAGCACAGGGGGATGCTGGCTTCTTTGCTTTGCTATCTTATGTCAACTACTTTTTTAGGGAATTTTTGACAATGGTTTCAGCACCTGCTTCACAACACACTGCAGAAGAATAGAGGTGAGATCCAGTTATATCCCAAAACACCACCCGAAGATGTGTCCCTGGGATCTAATATCAGTGAACATGGGGCACAGCTACTGGCACAGACAGTGTATTGTGCGCTCTCAGGGAATGAACTCCATAATCAGGAAGTCTGTCTCCATCTCGTGCTGCAATGAACAGTTTTAAAGGCCCCATTCAGTGATCCAGCACAACTTTGTTGCTGTTGCTCGCAGCACATGCCACGCTCCTTGGGACAGCAGCGACCAGTGATAAACACAGAGCTGATAAGGAAGTATCTCATGAAGGTCCATAGAGATCAGCTGATGGAGGAGACCTTTCCCCGGCACTTTTAAATAAAGAGTAGTTTTTTGTTTCACAGGACCTCTCAGGGAGATGAGGAATAGGAGTGTTTGGGATCGGATGCTCTCTTGACCTGGTATTGTTTACTCAAGTTTGGAAACTTGGCAGCCTCGAGCTTTCATTAAATTTTCATTTTTGTGTATTTAGAAAAGGCTACAGGAAGAGGTACTGCAGTTTTGGCATAGCTTTCATGCTGTTTATTAGCTGTAAATTTTAATATGTGCTTTATGTTTTTTGTAAGGTAGGAAAACTTAGTAGCTCTTCTTTGCCTTCAAGTCTCTTACTTTCCATATCCTTTCCAGCTGCTGTCGAGGTTGTTCTCATTGAAGTGGTTTTTGCCTCAAAGGACACGTGCCACAGCATTGGAAATGGGCAGAGGGTTCAAACTCTCATTGCTGTTTTGGGGAACAGATAAACGTTTTAGGTTAGACTCATAAAATCATACAATGGCTGGGTTGGAAGAGACGTTAAACATCTTCTGATTCCAACCCCCTGGTCTAGACAGGGACTGTCACAGTGATCCTTAACTGATTGGCCTTTGTGTCAGTCCTTGTGTGGAAGGAAGCCTTTGTGACTTTGAGCTTTGTAAGCCATAAGCAATTTAGCAGCTGCTCTGCTCCAGTACTCTAATTTTAAATACATACACCTTCATCTCTCTTCCTACCATTTGTCACCTTGCAAAGCATCTTTTAGACTTTTCCTGGTCTCAGAGTGCCAGATTGTTGATCACCTATTGTATACCTTTGCATTTTCCCTGACTGCCAATGAATTCCCATCTTACTGTGAGTCATCTCCTGGAAAGCTGTTGGCCGTCTTCACCTTTCTAGGCAGGCTTCGCAAGCAAGAAGCAGAGAGGAATTGAAGCGAGGTCACTGAGCTTTGCCTTCTCATTCATTCCTCTGGTTCCCTCACACTTTAATAGTCACAAGTGGTAACCTATTTTTGTTGAGCCCAATTATAATGAGATTTTTTTAGAAATCCCTGCAGCTGCATGTTTATATTGGCACCAAGGTATGCTTAATGCATATTTTACAGACCAAAGAGCTAATTTTGAGAATCTGCTAGCAGCATTTGAATGCCCCATTATAATACCAGCATTTGTAAATTGAGGCTTTGAATAGGTTTGGTTTAAAAGCTGAGGGAATGAGGTGGTCTTTAGACCTGCCTGCAAATTTAGCCTCTAATACAAAGTCAGTGGAAAATCAATTCATCTTTCCATTTGCCTTAATGGACTTTTGGATCAAACCCATATTCTTAAAAGCATTTGAGTGCATGAATAGTGTCAGGTTTTTAGACAGGTTTTTAATTTGCAAGCCTGAGTGGTTGTTAGTGGAACCCTAGGTATGTAGACATCTGCAGATAGAGACTTCTGCTTCTGATTGACTGCACCAGAGCCTGTGTATGTTTGTATCTGAAAAAGGGGAAACTCTGTTCAACCCAGTCTAAAAATCAGGTGCTTTTCTTTTATAAGGAGTTTATTAAAGAAATGATACTTCAGAAATATTAGTCTAAAAAGACAGTCCGCCCACCTCCTTCCTTAAGGAATGCTGCAAGTTTGGGGAAAAAAGGTCTTGTTCTGAGCCAGCCACTGCAAACATACAGCAACTGCCTTCATCCAAATGCCACAGAGGCCTAAAGAATATGAGCAAAGCCCCGTAAAAGACAACAGTAAGTTTCCCTGTGTTAAAAAAAAAATATATAAAGAAATAAATCAACAGAAGCACTACTAATCTACATCATTGTGCTATAGATCCTTCAAATGCAAATGGTTTATTACTTTGCCCATACAATAAATTCACTGCAAAAACAACTCTTCACATTCCTTATGTTTTTAACCTTGGCCTTGACTGCTGAAAATGTTCTTTATTTAATGCTTCAGTGTTCCTACTGCTTGGCAAGCTTATGGTTCAGCACATAAGGGAAATTTGATTGAAAGACTGTGCTACATTTAGGATCAAATCCTTAGTGGCCAATTCACTAAGGGTACAGCACAGCTCAGGGAAGGAACTGCTAAGGTTTATGGAAGCTGAGGTTCTCTCTACCAAAAAGAAGTTGCTTTTTTAGTTAATGCAAATTGGCAGAAGCCTTCTCCAGCAGGTGCCTTGTGGATATTGCCCTCCATTTGTGAAACCATCTCCAACTGTGATGGTGCCACCTGAATGTGCTGTGAAGCCTCTCGGAGCTGGGATATACCATAAGATGGGGAGACCAGCTTTGCACGCTGCATCTTGCACCTCCAATATATGAATCTGGGCAAATATGAGATAATACAGTTCTGCAGAAATGTCATAGAAATTTTAGTGTCCTCCATGGTGCATGTGTGCATGCCCAGGACATAAGCATATGCCAATAAAATACTTTCTAAAGGTTCTTCTGAGTTGGGGTCTCAGATGAATTTGATTATTTTAGGTCCAGTCTGACTGCTCCTAGATACTTGATGGTGTTCTTTTTTCTCCTTTTCTTACCCTCATTCGACATTTCTTTACGTCAGAAATCAGAAGTGATAAAACAAAGAGAAGATAGAGATACTTGCATGAAGAAAGTCAAGGCCAAGCTTCTTGTTGTTGCATTTGATTGTTTGTCTTGAGATAGGAAAGGGAGGTAGGAAATTTGCATGAAGGTGGAATTACTTCTACTCTTTCCTCTTTGAATTTACATGTGCTACTCAATTTTTTACTGGGGCCTAAGGGATAATTTCATCAAGGTCCACAGCACATGAGATCAGCCTTCCTGATGCTGCATGTGGCTTTGATGCTGCACTAGGCAAGAAAAAAATACCCATGCTTCCTTGCACGAATGCAAGAGGAGTTGTTTGTCTGGGACTTGGATGAGATTCTGACAAACTGCACTAGCATTCTGGCTAATGAAGAGGGCCTACCCTATGTGTAGTCCTTGGATAGTCCAAAGGAAGCCTGAGGAGGTCTTGGGAGCCTTTTCAGTTCTGCCATCATTGGCCCCCATCCTGGAGTGCTTATATGCTTTTCCAAATTTGAACTATAAGCAAATAATGAACTTGTATTACAGGCATAGTCCTTATCTTTAATCATTATTGTGTATAAAGATCTTTAGTATTATTTGGATGGAAAGTTCCAGCTGTATCTTATCAACAAAGTGTTTGCAAATCCTGTCAAACTTTTGGTTTAGGGTAGTTTAAAACTACCTCATTGTCCTTGTTTGCAATCCAGAGAAACAGCACTCCTGAAAACGCATTGCTGGACGCAGAAATACTTATGAACTTCCAGCTGGCTGCCCAAGTCCCTACAAAAAGCTAGTGGCAGAATAAGGAATTTCACCAGGTTTTCCCCCTTCCCATGTTATGTCCACAGAGCTGCATTACTCCTTCTGTAACTGTACAGCCACAGGGGAGGAAAGCGGAGGCCTTGTGTAAACTGTTATTTTAAAAGCAGCTTGTAACATTTCACAATTGCTCAGTTACTTCTTTTCAAGTTAGTAAAAATCTACCTTTCAGGATAAACAAGGATAAACAAGGGGTCAAGGGGAGATGCACAAGGGAGCTCCATGGCCAAATTACCTTGAAATTCTGTAGAAATTCAGTACTTGAACTCTTTCCGTTTCTTCTGAAAATCTCAGCATTAGTCCCTTCATTGCTGTGGGGTTTTCTGCAGTTTGGTGAAAAATTATTCCCTTTCAGAGCTAAGTAAATTGTAATGATTTAAATCCTATCTTTTACATGTGTTTGAGGGCAGGGAGGATATTTGTTTATTTATTATAGGATACACTAGCTGGCTGTCTGGCTTCTACTTCCACAGAGAAGTGCAGTGAGAGACCCTATTGAAAACCAGTATTAGCAGTGGATGGAGGCTGTGGGGAGCAGCCTGCAAAGGGAAGGTTGCTCAAATTACCCTTCCATACTCTATTTCTTTGCATATTTATTCAATGAAATTTTGGACAATTACATACATTTTTGGTTTGATTTTATTAGTTTTCTTTTTTTTCCTGCGAGGCACTGGGTCTGCTTCAGAGTGGAGATTGTGAACTTTGCTGATGAATGAACACTGAGGACAAATGTGGGTATTATGGAGCCACTTTGCCTTTCATTTTGTCTTGTCCCTGAGTCAAACTGTATCTGGATCATTCAGAAAAAAACCCTGAATGATCACCATCAGCATCAGTGTTAAGTTCACTTGATTTTTGCATATTTTACTTTGCAGCCCAGCTTACTTTCTCTAAAGGCTTTCTGTGAAGGGTTTTGTGGCCACCCTGTCATACAGTCTGTGACTAGCTTACATACCTTTATATGGTTTCTTTGGAAAAGCCATGTTTTGGTTAGGGGTTTTCCCCCTTTTTTTTGTTAACAGCTATTTAATCTTGCAGAAAACTTTGGTTTTAGCTGCTGACAGTTAAGACAGTGAGTTAAAAAATCACTTCTGGAGCGGGTTTTGGCTTACTGTGGGTATTATGTCTCTACAGGGAAAGTGGGAGCAGATCCTGCTGGGCACAGCACTTGGTCCCTTGGGCAGTGTGGTGCCCAGCTGTGCTGTCTCAATGCCTTAGGGGCAGAGGGTGGCTCAGGTGGCAGAGTGATGTGCCGCTGAATCCGAGCCTTCAGAATGGGGCCCAGAGTTCAGCGAGTGTTCCAAAAACCCATCTCCTTGCCACCTGCATGGTCCTGTGTGCAAGTACAATGTGCCCCTACGGTCTTAAGGCCATTTGACTTAGTGCAGGGGATTTCATTTGTTTGAGTGTCTTGGATTGGAAGTAAACTCTGTAGGACTCCTTGCTTCACTGTTGCTAGAAATTTTTTTCCTTCCTGAAATTACAAGTAACTCATGACTATTTTTTTCTTACCTCCAGCAAAAATCAGGGGACATCCCCTTTGGTAGAGGAAGCAGCTCTGAGGTTGGAGAAGCCTGAGGCAGTGCTTCATGCCACCTCAAGCCTTTGAGGCTGGGTCACCTCCCTCCTGCCCTCTGGTCCCCAGAGAGGGAACCTTTGCTCTTTTGAAATTCCCACCAAAGTTTCTTTGCTTCTGCTTCCTTTTTAATCATTTATTTACAGAAATTTTCTTTTCAGAAAAATCTGCAGGATGTGCCCTGAGCGCATCTATGTATTTTTAAAGAGCTTTTAGCTGATTCCCCTGGTGTGAATGATGAGATTCATTAGGGGAATAAAGACCTGTTAAAACAGAGAAGTAAGAGATCATTCATTACCCTATACCACCGCATACTGCTTGGTTTCCAGTTATTAAGAATACATGAGATACAGGGCTGTTGGAAGTGGACACACAATCCTTACTTTTATACCAGTGTAGACTCTAGCCCGTGTAATTTAGCAGTGTCCTAAAAGTCCGGCTTATATTTTACAGACTCACGCTTTGAAGTGTGATACTGTTAGCACTCAAGATATGACAGGCATTAAGTTTCAGCACTTGTTAAATTACGAATAATTGTCTCCACACTGCTCAGTTTTGTATAAGGAAAGAGCCAAGCAAGATTTCCACATTAACCATCTGAGCTCGGTTGTGCCATGCCTGTCAAGTAGTGGAACTCGCTCAAGTTCCCTGTTACATTTCCACTGCTTTTTTGGATTTGTAGATATTTATTCCTGGCTAAGGAAGTTTGAGGACTTCAGGGTAACCTGTTGGAAATGTGTGGGAATGTCTCTCAATAAGCAATCTGTGACTGCTTTGGCTTAAGGTAAAATTTAGCATCCAAGCGAGCCTGTAGAGGAATAAAGACATGCTTTCTTTCCCCCTGTAGTACACGGAGCTGGGGCTGGGAGGTGAATGTGGAACAACACCGACAGTGTTCCTGGACACCCAGCTGCCTCCCCTGCCGTAGTTTTCCACAGTGGCAGAGGGAGTCAAGCAATCTGCAAAGGCAAGGAAAATTATGTGCATAGAGAGAAAGAAAATAAGGCAGGGTAGTGACTCCCAAGCCAGCATCTTTGCTGTGTGCCTTCACTCAGTCTCCAAGCAACCAGCAACGTAAGGACACAATGAGTCAGACTCAAACAGTGCCGTTTATGCAACTTCATATAAAGTTTTGTACATATTCAGTTTCTGTGAGCCCAATCTTAGCTTCCTTATCCATGCTAATTTATTAAATGTGATGAGCTGGCATGCAGCTGGCCACCCTGCATGCTCAGTGTAGAACTCCTTAGCCAGATCTCCAGCTGGAGTGGCTGGGTGGCAGGTCATCATCCCTGCTTCTGCCAGGCCTCCTTGCAGCCATCTTTAAAACCTACAGCTTATTTCCCAAATACTCCTTTAACTTTGCAACTTTTCCAAAGCTTTGTGCTGAGTCTGTCAGTCTTCCTCCTGTAGATGTTCAGCTTGCCTGGGCTTTGAAAGATGAAGGTGCATGGAGATGGGTAATGACTCACCTGGGAAAAGAGGTCCCTGAGCTTTTGAGTGCACATGGATAAGTATAGAACAGTATAGATAAGAGATGCGCAGCATGGATTTATTGGCCCTGTCTTGGTGGCAACATTGGCAGTACCTGTGCTTGGCACAGGTAAGAGCTTTGCTGAATGCCTGGTCTTGATGCCAGCGCGGCTGCTGCAGACAGCACAGCTCGCTGTTCGGCCACAGGAAAACACACTGGGGTAGTTTCATCTATTTTAGGTGCGTCATTGGAACCGGCTCAACACAGATATAATAAAAGTACACTTTATAGCAGAGAGGAAACTACTGAAAGAGAATACTGTTGCAAAAAAAAAGCATGAAGGAAATTTCCACTGGTTGCAGAAGCCCAGCTGAGTACAGCCCCCAGACCAAACCGTCTTCAGTCCCCACTAATATTCTTTCAGACAAGATCAATATTTATGATTTTTTTTTTCAATCAGCACACTTTGAAGGTGATTGATAAATGTAAGAAACCATAAGCAGACTGCTTTGGGCCTGAAAAATGTTTAACAGACGCATCTGGAAGTGTTCAAGGCCAGGTTGGATGGGGCTTTGAGCAACCTGGTCTACTGGACGGTGTCCCTGCCCATGGCAGGGGGTTTTGAACTAGATAATCATTAAGGTTCCTTCCAACCCTAAGCATTCTATGATTCCATGATCTGCATTCTGTGATTCCATCACAGCCCCAAACTGGGGTCCATGAGGGAGGCTACCAGGTGGGGCTTTGGTCTGGCTGTTGGTGCAGCCACTGCTAGCTCTTTTAGCACTAGTGTAGAGACCTAGAAAAGAGGGCCCCCCCTTAAGGCTGGGACATAACACCTGGTCCCATCCAAAAAGTTCCAGCAAAACAGAGCAGGGGAAAAGAAGAAAATTTAAAAGCATTTATTGTTTGGTTCCACGCATTAGCCCTTTTCTGTTGGCAGTAGTTGTGGTGGGCTAGTAAAGAATGCCAACCCAAACCAACAGCACTGTGGGACTGGTAATTTTTAATAAAGATGTCAATCAGAGCACTTGGGTTCTCTGCAGTATTTTTACTATTAAAATAAGCTCTTCACAATAAATGTTGGCCCTCAGCTAATGCATGGAACGCAGGAGTCCAGGCAGAGCCCTGACAGCAGTGTAAGCCAATTCATGGCACACTCCCAAGAGTTTCCTAGTGCAAAAAAAAGTGTATAGTTGCAGGCTCTCATCCCCTTGAGAGAGGAGGTGGGCATACCTTGACAAAACCTCAGAATTTTGGCATGAGTAAAACCCAAGCCTGGGGGCTCTGTGGGGCACACCAGTGCTGCTGTGTAGCTTTTAGTGGAAATTAATGGTCAGGCTCTCCCAGTCAGTGCAGTGCTAGACTGTCGTGGCAGTTACAGTACCTCACCCCTTCTGAAGAGAAATACCCCCTTCTCGTCAGGGGTTTGAGCATCCAAGACACCAGTCTTAATTTAGGCAAACTCTAGGTCTGTTCATCTACATGACTGTGTTTTCACCCATCTGGCCAAGATTTGTTATTTTCCTTTCTTGAATGATGCAAACCTTTTTTTCTTCGTCTTGGGTGGCAGTGGAAAAAGAGGCTTTTCTGAAAAATAAAAAGTCCTTTTGAGGAAAACAACAAAAAAGAAGTTTATGTATTAAAATAGAAAACTTTAAAAGACACAGCTGTGAGGTTGACTCAAAATAGATTTGTTAACCATGCAGTCTTGATCCAAACCAAAAAGATTATACTTCATGGACAAAGATTCACATTTATTTTGTAAATTCTGGTACACGTTCTTTTAGTCTTCTGGAAAAAAAAAAATCACTAATTTCTTTTACCTTTTCACTACTTCTTTCCCCCATCCCCATTTTTTACATTTTAGTCTCTATGATCTATAAAAGTAAACCCTAATTCTCCTCTGCTCTGAAAAAACCCATTGCTATTATAAACTAGAAGAAAAAGCCCCTTTCATATTGTTGATATTGGATGTTTGTTTAATTTCAGTGAGGCTTTCTAAAGGTGTAATGCAAGTAGAGTTTATTACTATTTGAGTCTTTAATTGCTGTAGTAATATTTTTTTACAGCTCCTTATTTTTACGTTTAAGGGTCCCCAGACCTTTAATTTATTGGCATTGGTAAATGATTGATAAATGGTTGAGGTTACACAGAAAAACTGAAGGCATTGTGTGAAATAGAAACGGTGCCAGAATGACCATGAAGGACCGGCCAGTATATTTAGGGTGATGCATACTACACAGCTGCCACAAGCTGCAGCCAAAGCTACCACAAATATCAACTATTCCCTGGGAAGAGAGTAAAAAATGTAATAACAATAAGAGTGTGGTGTTTTCCTGCTAATCAGGAGAAGTGTGGTTTGTTCTGTTTCAATCTAGCTTTTCATTTCAGTGTCTCAGGATGTTTATTTCTGGAATATCATAACCACCACCAAAAAAAATAAAAAAGTTATGGGCAGGGTTTTCAGAGATGCCCAAAGCAGTTAGACACCTAATTTCTCTGATGTTTCGATGGGAGTTGGTTATTTTTCTCTCTTAAAAAATAATAATATTTCAAATCCTTTGTAATAGCAAACAAGAGTTTCTGTTTAAGGCTTTTTGAGCTTCCTCACAGCTTCCACTGCTGTTGGTTGTTATTCAACTTACAGACAGACTTTGGGAGCTCAGGTGCCTGGCAGAACCTGTATTTTTATATTATTCATATTTTGAACCTAAGTTCCAAACAGTTTACACTTAGCGGAGTAAGAAGTAATGTGTATTTATTCCTGGGTGAATGCAGAAGACACTTTAATAAAACACTTCTGTTGGTAGCACTCTCTGTACACAAGATGGTACATGTTAAGTCACTTCAAGTTGCCTTTTTTTCCTGATGTCTTAAAATATTTTGAAAAGTTAATTCTTTAGGAGAAGAATAAGCGCAGGATGCCTGTGTTGGAGATGGAATGGTCAAACACTACAAAAGCTGAACAATAAGCATTGATTGTTGACTTTTCACCTGCTCTTGGCTCGTTACTTAATTCCTAACGTTTAAAGCTCCTGATACTCTTCCCTCTGGAGCACATTTAGGTAGGCAACAGGTCATGGGGTGGGTGGTAGGTGCTCCTGCAGAGTCAAGTCCCCTGCACAGTGCAGAGTGAGCCCTGATAGCTTTGAGTTTGTGGCAGTGTTTCGTGGAGCCATGAGGGTAACTGGCCACGCGTTGTCCCCACCAGGGCTTGTGTCCCATCTATGAGCAGATCTGATTCAGGCAGTGCCAGACAGGGCAAGGAAACCAGGACTACCTGCCTCAGCAGGAGTCCCCCACTGAACTGAATGAAGCGTGACACAGAGCTGCACCCTGACAGGCGCCAGCTGACTTCAGCTGGGATCTGGAGCAAGCCCAGCTATGGCATATGTTCACAATCAAAAAGTCATTAAAAATTCACATTGACAAGTTACTCGGTTTGGAGCCTGTTTGTGAAACTGTGCACTCCAGCCGATGCAGTAGCTCAGGCTCAGTGTTCTTAGTAATCTTCCCTAATCCTATGAATCTGCAGGATATGGGAGAAAGATACTTGCTCTGGTTGGATTTTCATTTTCTTAATCTTTAGGGAATGATTTCCCTTCCATCGGGCTTGGCACAGATGTCCTCTGAAAAGCTTAGCTCTGAACATCATCTTTCTTGGCATGAATTCTGGTGAAACTTAGTGTGGGGGAAAAAAAAAAAAGGAGTAATTAATTTTGTCCCTACATTAATTGCATGGGCTAATGCAATCCTCTGTTTTGGACTCTGATTTTGGTTGATAAACATAAAAGTCATAAAAAGGGTTAGTGTGTGAGCCCCCCACATCAGGATACTGAGATAGGAAATTCATAGGAAACAGGTCATCCATAGGCACCTTAGAAATGGAGTGAGGTGCACAGTAACATGCAATGAGTTAGATCAAAGCAAGTTTATTATGGGTTTATACAGCACTCTGGCAATGAAAAAATAATTTGATCCCGAAAAAGCAACAAATTAGAAGCCGCGGTAATTTGCTGTTGGCAAACACACTTGTAGTTGGGTGTGGCGTGATTGACAGGTACTGCGGGCTTTCCATGAGCGTCAGTGCCACTTGAAAGTGCGGTGGACTTCACCCTGCTCTGCGGGGAGCTTGACATTTCCCATTAAATATTTCTCTTGGTCCTGTCCTTCTCTTGCAGAGCCTGCCACAGGTTCCTGCTTCCCAAGGGGTTGGACTCTCTCTGGTGGTCTCCCCTAACAAATCAGTAGAGATTCCCTTTTGGTTTCCTACACGGCAGCTTTCACTGAGGGTGGAGATGTAACTCAAGTTTGTGCTGTCCTACTTACCGAAAGTTCATTGCCACCCTTCTTTCTGTTGCTGCTCTGTCAAAGGTGCAGACAGCCCTTGAAGGAAGCAGAAGAGAGAAGTGGGAGAAGATGATCAAGAAGCCCACTTTTATTGTATCTCAGGGAGAAATCCAGCCCTGGAGCCATTGCTTAAGAAACCAAATTCTCAGCAGCTTCTTTGTGGCATGACAGTCTTTGGAAAAATGAAAATCATTAAGTAGTCAATCCTTGCTCAGAGTTGAGCTTTGGATAAATTAGCAACTCTTCAAGGCACAATTTTGTTAATCGCCAACAATTACATATTTTGTTTTTACATTAGACCAGCTGTGCTGAAAGTTTCTGTGCTTCTAGTGCATTTTCCATTTTTAATGGGTTTGGTATTAAACCTCAACAATCAGGAGCTTGTTTTTATGTTGGAAAATGTTCTCTGTATGATCTGTAAAATTAACTGGGTAATTTTAGCTCTTTAGTATTATTTGTGGAGTCTTGTTTGTTTGTTTATGAATCCCTTCTTCCCTCATTTTGGTTATTTGAGTACAGCTTTTTTGACTTTGAGGTTATTTTTACGTGACAAACACTTACTTGATCCCAGAAAGAGATGCTTCTAGTTTGAACTAGTGCAAGTCTAAAAAACTTGACTGCATACTTTTAGAGTATTAAACAGCTTGATAAGGTGTGAAAATATGTTTTTTATGTTTATTTGCAGATAGTTAAATGCAGTGTAAACCAATTTCTGAGTTTATTTGCTTTTATGCATTCACTCTGGCATGCAGACTAACCTCACTTTTGGGATGTGACAAGGACAAACAGGACTGTGTAGATGAATTGGGTGTGTTTGCCACCGCTGCGGTTCCCAAAGTTTAGGACATGTAAAAATATGGAGTAAAAACACTGATGGCTTGTGCCAGGCAGACAGTGCCTCTGAAGGGTGGGGCTCTGAAATGCCTGTATGGCATTTCCTTCCTTTCTTTTTGCTTTTTGGAAAAGGGAATTGGCACAAAAAGAAAACTTTCCTCTCCCCTGAATAAAAGAGAAGGCGTGCAGCAGCTGAGGGCACCCTGGCTGTAAGATCCAAGTTGCTTTTGGAATATTGTGTAATACCAACTCAAAACATCAATATTGGACTCTGCAGGGCCAAGAGGGGTGGAGAGGTTCTCAGCACAAGCTTATGTCAAGTTCATAAGGACCAAGCAATGACTTGTGGTGTCCACATCAGAAGTGGAGGACTGAGGTCTGCGTATGCCAGACCCTGGACAGGAATGGGGTGAGCAAATGTCTCAGTACATCCCAGGTGTATTGGGCTGTTTCTTGGACCACAACAAACCTCGCTTGACTGTGGTCAGTGGGTCTGTGTTTCAGGACATGTAAAAAGTGTGGGTAATTCCTCAAAGTATCAGAGTAAGCAGGTCCAGCAAAGGGCATCCAGGGGCTCTCCCAGCAGAGCTTGGTGATGGGAAGTTGACCAAGGCCAGTGGCAGTTGGACTGACTCATTCTCTGGAGCTGTCACCAGCAGAGATGTGGTGACGTTCATTAAAAGACTTTGGATGCTGGTTTTTATCACAACCACGTTAGGTGCTAGCTGGCACCTTTACCAGCTTAGTGAGGTCAGAGCTTGCTGGGGTTAGTATCTTCTGGAAGGGGTGGGAGAGAGCGTGGAGGCACATTGCCATGCTTTCTGTCCCTGCCTTCTTACCCTAGCAGCTCTCAAAAAAACCAAACACAAGCAGGAGTTAAGTTTCCTATTGAGTGGGAGACTGACTCTTGCAACAGTGGTGCTTTGCTCCTTTACCAGAATAACTCTTCTTCCTTTTTAATACCCATTGCAGGAAGTTGGTGCTCTTATATCTGAGTAATAAATTTATGGTTTTCTGAGACCTTCCATATAATAAAACCTGCTGTGGATTTGGTCCAAAGCCCATTTGAGTGAATCACAGGGACTCCCATGGATTTCTCAGAGTTTATGAATCAAGCCCTATAGCTTTCAGTATATTACAAACAGAAAACTCTGTGTTACTATTTTTGGTGAGTCACTTGCTCCTAGATAGCTTTTAATGGGGGAGCAGCGCCTTCAGTCAGTGCTTTTGCCTCAGGGAATTACTTCTCTGCCTCTTCAGAAAAGCAACTTCTGTTCTTTGAGGCGGATTTTAATTTTTGTAATTTCCGTAGTTAACCATTTAGTGGTGACATACATTAACCTCGTTCTTCTTTCATATTATAGGGTCAGTCCCTATTTATGCAAATAGCCAAGCAGCTCCACCCTGGAGGCCTGCACTGTGGCAACCCCTTCCCAGACTCATGCTGCTGCAACCCCTTTGCTGCCAGCTGCTGCACAGGGTTGTTTTGCCCATATGTGCTGGAGGGTCACCTCTCCTTTCCATTGAGGGCATCTGAATGTTGAGATCATCTCCTGTTTTTCCAGAGCAAACTGTTGGCAGATGCGGCTTCTGTCTCTACTGCCATCCAGAGGCAAGGAAACAGGGAAGGACCTTCCACCCCCAAATTCATCCTCAGTCCAGCCCCATCCTCAGGTGCCAACTGTGGGATGAAGAATGGGATGAATTCTCACTTTATACAGTGTTGTATCTTGTGTGCTGGGTACAGTCTTTCAATGAGCAGTAACAGGAAAGTGATTTTGCCACTGTTGAGGCTCTCTGACGTTATTGAAAATGGTGTTATTATTGAAAATAGTTATTGAAAATACCTAGGTTGGCACTTGCTCTCTTAAACTCTTAGTATGTCCCCAAGGGCCACATTTCCCAACCATCATTGCCTCCTAAATAATTAAAAAAAAATTATTGAGTTGCGTGATTTTAAAACAAAATACCTTAAGATGTGTTTGCTTTTATTTCCTCTTAAGTTTTTAAGTATGAGGGCGTGCTTTACATATCTATGTGACTGCAAGCATCAGGGAATTGTCCTGCTTTTCCCCACCTGATGGGTCTCTGGTAGGTATGTCGTCTGGATAGGTATGTCATCTAGGTAGCCTACTCCCTTCTCCCAGAACATACTGGTTTTATGAAGTTTACTACATAATTGAAGCAGTTGACAGCAAAGCATTCTCAGATTCCAAAATGCAATCTGTGTTAGAAAAAAACAAATTAATTCCAAACAAAATTTTCTTGAACTTCGAGAGCACATATGAATGAGCTCTTGACAGAACGATCAACCCTTTGTAAATTGAATTCTTTGAAGTTCATCTAGTTCTAGAGGCTTATTGATAACTAGTATATCTCTGACTCGCAATCTAACTCTGACAAACCAGTACATTCTTAAAGGCTAGGGCTAGGTTAGGCTTTGGGTTTTTTGCTTCTGCTCTTATTTTTGTCTGGATTTGCTGCAGGAAAGAGCGACCATTTTGAAATGGATGAATGGATCTACAAACATCGATTAAAGTAGCACAAGTTATGCCCAATGCACAGGAGAGTCTACAAGAGGTTTGTGCGCCCAGACTTCCATCATACAATTTTAGCAGTGCAAACAGAAACCTCCACAGACTTAGGGACGGCACAGGCTGGGTAGCTCTATCATCCCCTTTGCAGGCTAGAAACTCTTTTGCAGTGAGACATTGGAGCGTGACTGTTCTGCAACAGGGCTTAGAGCCCAACTCCCCAGAGCAGCGTTTGGCTGGTCATTTGGATTGAAACAAATGACACATTGAGATTACCCCTTCCCATTCCTGCAAGGTTTCAGGCAGTGCTGCTTTTATTTTTGTATGTTTGTTTATTGATGTATTTAAAAGAGGAAGGTATTTCAGTGCTCATGGAAAGCCAGCACCCAGCAGGACTGAGAACAGCCTGAAGCGTTGCTGGCAAGCGCCAAGGCGTTTCCCTCACCCTGCTAAAGTACCTTAGGCTTTCCTGACAATAGCCCTATTCCCTCCTGTGCCTTCAGAGCAACAACTGAAAATTGCACCTCTGTGTTGATTTCTTGTTTGGGTTTTTTTAGATATATAGCATATATGTGTTTTAGTCTTTATTAGCCACCATTAAAAAGTAAATGAAACAAGCAACAACAAATGAAGCTTTTATTTCAAGCAGAGCTAGGTTAAACAAATGATCAGTCCTTCAACTGAAGGAGTGAATATAGTGGTTACAGAAAGCAGACCAGAAAACATACAGAACTGCTTTAGAAAAAGAAAAAAACCCACCCCGAGACAGTGGGAAACAAAGAGTTATTCAACTGATCAAGTGATAGACGCCCATGAAGGGGTCAAGGGGTGGAAGACCTTGTGAAGAACAGCATTTCATTTTAAATACCGCAGCTTAAGCCTGTTCATTGGAAGGGAATTTATATTGGGAAAGGCAGGATATATTGCTGTGCCTATAAGCAGTGACAGGGCATAAAGAGCAGCAGTGTTTGATCAGACTTTCACAGGTAATGTAATGTTTCCACGAGGAATTAAGCATAAAACTTTTTTAGGTTTTATAATGCAGAAGCGGGTGGACTTGTAACAAACAATAGTTTAGTGGATGTTTGCAGCCCAAAGCACACTAAAAAGATACATAATAGTGCTATTGCTTTATAGAGGTAAGGCAAACCCACTATCTTCACACAGATCTGTATGATCTATGCCCATATGGAGCAGCCCAGGACACAGAGCTGTAATAATTGTTAAAGTTTAAAAGACAGCTTCAAATGTTTATATGAAAACCATGGCAATTATATTATTGATATGACTCTTTAGTTTGTATTAGTGTACTCAGGTGAAGGTGGGGGCATACACTGTGCACGTTCAGGATGAGGAGCCATCTCTCCTGTGAATTGTATCTGCCAGAGGCTGCTCAGAGTCAGAGCACCCTGATGGAGGTGCAGGACTGAAAAAGGAGCAAGTCTCAGGTCCCCAGCATGGCCCAGGGTGACACACTACTGGCTGACTCCTGCACTCTGTGCTGTAGCTGAACTAAGCAGTGGCCATGGGAAGGCTGAAGATTTGCAGAACCCAGCCTTTCTGTCTTGATGTGCCCTCCTCTGTAAATGCAGGAAAAAATCCAAGCACCTGGAAAGCATTTTTTTTTTTCACATATCTGAATGATTTAAGACTTGCAGAATGAAACTGCAGACTTTCCAGGGTAATGTGCAGCAAAAGTATGGTATGAATTTTCTTTAATTAAAATGTTGTTTACATAGTCCATATCAAGTCAATGACAGGTTGGTTTCAATGTTTCACAGATTTTAGGGTTGGTAGATGCCCTTTAAACCAAAATTCTTCTCCAGTGGGGATTGCATGATAGCAAACTGAGCTGAGTGACAAGCAAGAAAGGAGGAACCCTGAGTCCATCCCTACCATTGATTCCTTCCTTTCCTGCAGATTAGCAAATATCCAAACCACGTGGCTTAGCCTCTCTCAAGATTTTGCTAAGCAGCAGGATGCAGGGATCTTGAGACACCCAGGCGAGCTCTGAAAAGTGTGAACGAAGTCTGGAAGTCATGTTATGACATGCAACATAACTGGAATAAGCTTTTTGCACAGGTATCATTGTTTCTAGTGTGCAGGTTGCCAGCACAGGCATCCCTGCATGATACTGCGCCATATTATGGAGATCCTGGAGATTGAGACATGCTATGGGATATGGCCTTTCTAAAACTGGGTTTGGATATCCACAATTGTCCCTCCCTGCACTGGGAATCTTGACTCTGCCTGGTTCCCATGGAAGTTTCTGCTTGAGCACAGGAGGATGCACAAAGCATCTTCTCCTTCTGCCCTCATCACCACAAGTCACGCACTACATCCTGGTCTTAGATCTGTAAAGGAAGAGCAGAAGCCAAAAGCATGGTAACAATGAAGTAGCCTCCCCCTCAAACATGGACGGTAACATCCGGCTGTAGTAGCTCAGAGAAGAGATGTGAGGGAGGACCAAGGAAGAAATACCAGGAGAACCTGTCTGCTTTAGGATTTGTTTTTTCCACAATTGCTAAGCTGGCTACTGGATCACCAGGAGTGTTTTCTGGCACTCGTGTTAAAATTTTTAAGCTTAATGATGAATTATTTGAACCAGCATTTGACTTCCCACTGAAGTATTTTTCAATAAGTTCTTTAGCTAATCAAAATCATATGCTAAAAAAAAAGAAAAAAGAAAAACCTAAAATGCACAGTGAGGGCTGGAGGATGGAACAGCAGATCAAAATAGAGTGAAATCTGGCAAACTGAATTTAACCTTGGGTTTAGGCATGTAAAGAGTAATACTGACTTCAGCTGAGCTGTTGTCATGATGGCATCCAGGTGGCACTGGGGCTTAACAGGTTTGTCATCCAGATAGAGACGGAAGAGATCCCAAAGGTTACCTGGTGCCAGTAAAGAAGTTTACAAAGTTCTCTACTCCAAAATGGATTCAGAACTGTGCAATAGGCATGTATAAAAATTAGGGCAAAATTCTGACCCTAAAAAAAGTCTTTAGCAACCCCTATAATTATGAGGTACAAGCTATGATTGTTTGGAAGTTTCAACTTACATTCCTCTTTGCCTTTTAAATAAGTCTAAAAAAGATCAGTGTATTTCCTTAGGTATGTCCCTACTTTCCTCTCTGAAGATTTACATTTATAGTTTTTGAAATACTGGCAAGTATGCAGAAGATGTAGGCTGTGCTATTGCAAAACCCAGCACATGTCAGCACCAAGCAATTGCCATACAGGGACCTTAAATTAGAATTATAACAGGCTTAGTAGTAATTGAGCTGAATACTTGATTTCTTCAGCTGGTTGGTGAGTCCAACAAAGTAACAGAAAATGTATCTGAGGTGAACAAAAGAAAGGTATTTCCCAATTAAAATGAAATTCAAAATGAAGGCAGTTCAATAATTTTTTTGATCAGCCCAAGCTGATTGATTTTTTTTTTCAGAATAGAAAAATAATTTTTGCATATTAGTTTTCTTTCTCCCACCAGTGACTTTAAAAATTTTTTATTGATTAAACATTTCAAATTCTTACCCACCAAAAATATGTCCTTTTTGAATAGTTTGTGGAATTTGTGGCCAGATTTGTTTGGCCTGAGGTATATTTTGAAGGAAAAAGAATTGCTGAAGGAAATTTGCCCTACTAGCTAGCATTTCTATGGTTCTTTCTGCTTCCCTGGACACTAGTTACTTATTTCTGGTTTACTTTGTTTTCTTTAGGGAGAAAATGGAGTGATTCAAGTCTTTTTAAATACAATAGTTAGAGTTTTACAGAATGAGCAAAATGATTTGGTGTGTCACTTTGTTCAGGTGCTTATACTCATGTATATGGCTGAACTGGCTGGATCCTGGCATTAGCTTTTGAACCCCCTGTCTATAAAATCAGGCCAAGTTTTGCTCAAATCGTCTTAGGACTGTTAAGATTTCCAACCTGTGCCCTCATATGATGAGCCTGCAATATTTTAGGCACTCCTTTATTTAGATTAGAAATTTTAGGATGGAAGCACATACCCATCACCAACACAAACAGGTGATAAGCTGGTGTTTCAAGGAGTTGTTCTCATCTCTGCAGGCTACAAATGAAGAAGGTGACAGTATGTGCAGGTACATAATAGCAGCTCTCAGAAAAGGTAATTTCCAGAAATGATTGTTTGTTACTGCTTCCACAAGTTGAGAGCAGAATGAGGGTATTCAATTTGATATGAAAATAAAACCTAACAAGAGGTGCTCTAAGTGCAAAAGTGTGGCAGGTGAGAGACCTGTTTGGGAACAGTGACATTATCCTAATTTCTTGCTTTGCTGCAGTTTGCGTAGACATAATTAAGGTTGAAAAGTGCTTGCTTTTGTTCTTCTAGGGGATAAAATGTTTAACAGAAGTGTAAGGCAGAATTTTTGTGGCAAGTGTCCTGTTTTCAGCTCTGGTCCTATGTAGATCTTTTGTTACATGTGAGACAGAGAAGGGTTATTTCATGAGCTGTTTGGTCAATAAATACAGTTTTGGTGTGAAGAATGTGTGATATTATATAGCATACATTTCATAGAAATGTTATAGCTGTGCAGGAAGCAGCAGATACTTTATTCCTTGACTTTTTAATAGTACTCCATAATCTGTTTAAGTTCTTCTTACTGACTTGTGACTATAGTTATTTAAAAAAAACAAGCTTTAAGCAGTTTCATATCAAACCTGTGCCAGAGTAATAGGTGGATAATTCACTGGTGTTTTAAATTAGAGAGAAAAACTAGTATTTTCTAAACTCTCATTTGCATGAGTTAGGTGTCTGGTATCTTGAGCTCTGAGCAAAGGATGACGTGATTACTTACAGAGGGTTTGATGAGTGCTATGGGGCTGGGACAGGGTGAGAGGCTCAGGAGTGCTCCCAAATCCCGCTTGAGAATGGCTGGTGCAAAATGACATCGTTTATGCCAAGGGATTACACTTAGCACAGCTCAGAGGGATGGAACATGAGAGAGAGTTAAGGAGACTATAGGACTCTGGAACTGTTTTCAGACCCTGAAAGCAGACCATGGTTTCAGACAATAATATTATTCAGCAACGTGAATAGGAAATTTTTCCTGCCTTTTTACACAGATCCGTGCCCTCACTGCATGTGGTGTGCACAACTAATGTTTGGCCAGATACTTAACCTGTTTGCTGCTGGCTTCATTTCATGACAGCTCTGCAGTGCTGCAGAGATATTATGGTTCAAAGACTGAAGCTTTGTTTGGATGTAAAAAACTTTGTTAAGGGCCCTCAGCATGCCACCAGCAGACTGCAAGCATGGGGCTTGCACTGTGCCTTCTCAGAGGTTTTAGCAGTGCTAAGCACACTGTCTGTGCCTGGCCTAGAGTCACACACTTTGCCTCAGCAGCCCTGATTGCACATGGGTAGGTGTGCCTTGTGTGCTGGGCATCTCTATTCACTTGTCTTATGGCATTGCTTTGGGGCTGTCACCCTGGCTCTGTGATCACACACTCAGAAACCTGAGAATTTGTGTAATGTAGAGATTTGATCTGCATTTCATGTGGGAACATAGGATCACACTGAAATAGTTGTACTAATTTGACATCTTGTGTGATTGTGGTTACACACAGTAGATGCAGGATCTGTTTAACTTTATAGCAGTAGGAGCAGAGGGCTCGTTTGGATCTCATAACTGCATGTGCTTAACCAGCTCCTGCTTGTAGTCTACCTGATTAGGCAAGTTCTTGAGTCATTACTGTGTCCATTTAGTGCTTCTGAATTGAAGCTCTGTGGACATGTGTGGCAGTCTCAGTCCTGTCTATACACTGTATAAATATATATTTAACCTCTCCAAATGTAGAATGTGGTGTGTTGGGGTCACTCAGTGACACTTGATCTAGAGGTAGTCTTTCCAGGGTTTCTCTCCATCCACAGCAGCACAAAGTAGCTGCTGGGACAGGCTGGTTGTCATGTGGTTGCACTGATGGGACAACCTAAGCAGAAGCATCCTGATAAGGGGGATAATGCCACTGGGTGGCAGCTGCCCTACTGGATTTTGGTGATGGGAGGAAGGCTGAGATTAGGGAAGCTGCCAGGGATGGATGAGGCCCAGGCAAAGGAGGCTGCTGCAACCATCAGCTCCAGTCTTGGAGAAGGCTGGGTCTTTGGGCTCCCTCCAGCTGTTCTCATTTCTCACCCTTTCCTATCCCCAACCCATTTTTTCACATGCTGAAAATGTATTTGTTCTTCCTTTTGTCTTTAGCAATCGTTTTGGGGGGAGAGAAGGAGGCTGATATTTTGTTTTTAATTCCTCCAGGAGCTCAGTCCTCACTGATACTTGCCAGGTCTGAACTGTTAAAGCAAAGACACTTTGAGCTGAGTGCAGAAATGTCTGCCGGGGAAAAACCAGAGCTGGTTGGTTTTGCTTTAAAAATAAAATTAAGGTCCCACTAAAATTCATCCATGGGCCAAGGAACAAACATGATAAATTGCAGCCCAGAGGGTAATTCTTCTGGAAAGGTAAAATCATCTAAAAATAGCACCTTAGAATGAAAGTGCTTCATTGACAATAACTACAGTGTTGCTACGGTGATGCTGGAAAAAAATGATCGTTGATACTTAGACTGCCACAGAACTGCTCCCCCACCCTCCCATGGCATGAATCAACTGCTAGTATTAAAATTACAGACAAATTTTGTGTTATATTTCAATTTTTTTCCTTGTCTGAATGCCTCTCTGTTCTAGTGCATGTTCCGCAGACAAATGAAACACCATCGGGGAAGGCATTGAAATAAAATTTATTGGTCAGCTCAGTGTGATCTATCTGTTTTATCTCAATTGCAACTCATGCTCGTTCTTTTATCAGAGCAGCTTGCTTCAAGAGCAGGGAGACAGCAGTCAGAATAAGACCCAAAGGTAATAGCTTGATAGGGCTGCTCATAGGTTATTTTTTTTAGCCTGCAGCAAGTAAAAGACACAACACTGGTGAAATCCAGAGCCTTTTGTTTCAACAAGTTTCAAGTTAAACACCTCCCAGGGTACATGCTATCCTGCTTTGTGAGGATTATGAGAGATGAGAAAGTTGAAACTCCAAATTTCTTTTAAGAAAACATAGTTTGGCAATAACAAGTTTTGCTTTAAGCATTCATACCAACAACAGAAAAGCTGGGTAATACCCTTTTGATATACTCAGCCCATTCAGGCCCAATTTGGGGGATTTGAAATGCAACACGACTTCAAAACGTTTATGGCTCTGCAGAGACTATATTTGCAGGCAAGTAAAGCTTCACAATCTTTTGTGTGGCAGCTGAAACCTACTTAACCGTCTGCCTTAGGTGAAACTGGTAAATGGCTCTGTTTATACAGCAGCTGCATCTCAAATGCAATCCATACAGCTGGCGGCAGACCAGTTGCAATGTAGATGATATTTTAATTTCCCCATCAAATGCTGTCTGTAATTTGTGGGGCTTTCCTTAGACAAATGAAGCAATATTAAAACACACAACGGGTACTGTATGATATTTCCTGCCTTCCTTGAAGAGCCTGGAGTATGCCAGTTACACTGTAGACAATGTTGTATAAATGTGAAAGAAAAATAAATCAATGCGTTCTTAAAATTGAGTTTAATTTCTTGCTGCATATAGAGTCTCTGACTTTCTCCATGTTGATGTTGGGCTAGAGCCATTAGTATGCAGACAATCCCTTCTATATAGCACCTACCCTTACCTAGAGAAGATACAGTGTCAAAGTCAGCCTCATGGGCTCAAGAAATTATATAATTAGACTTCTGGGGGATTTGTAGCCCTCTGAAGCTAATTAAGGAATTAAATTTTATAAAGGGTAATTTTAAGAGTGGTTGACTGGCAGTGTGGGAGGATGGAGCATTAGATGGCGAAGAAGGAGGGGTTTATTAACTGTATTTCTCTGGTTTTGCTTCAGGGTAATTATTCGGCCAAACTACATTGAGTTCAGAGGAAATGGAGGCATCTGAGGCTTTGTCATGTTACATAATCTTTTTAAACAGTGACTCAAGCTCTGGCTTTGCTAGCTGGAAGGTTTATCACTCTCCTTTGTAGCTGGTATTCCAGCAGTGAGAAAGAATAAGATAGTACAGGAAAGTGAGGCTGGGTTTAGTTTTTCATGCTGCATGCGGGAAGGTAATAATGGGCTCTTATCATGATGAGGCACCGAGTGAAAGGATTCAATTCACCAGAGCATTATAGGAAACATAAAGAATTTCATAATGCTTTCCTCCACATGTTTATATATAGCATATTGCTTTTGTTCAGCTTTGCACAGTGTTCGGGTATGAAAGGCTGTGTTTAGAAGATGTGCTTCAGGTTTAAAGAGGTGCTGATCCACACTTGCTGAAAATAATGGAAGACTTCCTCTGACTTCAGCAAGCTTCAGATTGGGCTTACAAGGCAGGGAGTTCAGACATGAGGCCTCCTTCACACATGCTAGTGCTCCAATATAGATTGCTTCAGATGATAGTACTGGTAATGGAGAGCAGAATTTGCGCTTTTGAATGTCATTCAGTGCAGATCTGCCTCTGCTGCCTGCAAATACACACAGGGAAACAGGTATGCCAGGGAAAAGCAAAATTTGGCACAGCTGCCAAAATGGGATGCAGAAGCTGGGAGTCGTGCTGTCCAGTCCAAGGAAGTGGTCTCCTCTTCTGACAGGGTCTGAAATTCAGTGAGAGCCTTGCACAGAGGCAGCATACTGCCAGGCAGCTGCCAGTGCCTCTTTAGAGAGGCAGCTTCTCCCAGGTCCTGCTGGTTGATGCAGCCCCTGATTTGGGAAAGGGGAAAGCATGTTCATCGTTCTGCTGTGCTGCACCTGCTTGGATTACAGCCTTCTTTGTAGCTCTGAAATGGAATTGGATCAATAGCTTTGAGAACTGAAAAACAACATTTCAAAGTGCTGTTAATTCTTGAAGAGCTGATCGCTTGCACAAAGACATACAGTTGTCTGCCATGATGGACCAAATTATGTCCTCTGTGTCAAAACTGGACAGATTATGAAATTGCAGGTTTGCTGACTCTACATCAAAAGAAAGATGACAGTGGAAACTTTTTTCCTGACTGGAAGCTTAGTTACTATTAGAGGTCTTGCTGGTGGGAGGTATCATTTGCATGCTCGTAGAGTCAGATTCCTGAACCAGCTTTAGGTGGGGTTAAACCAATCCAGCTCATTGTTTGAAATTCATTTTACAGAGTCTGTCTTTTTAGGGTACAGATAATATAAGATGGTCTGTCATTTTACACAGAGGCCACTGTTATTGTCTCCTGGAATCATCTTGATGTGGGTTACAGTTCCTGAATACTTTGTATTAGTGTGAAAAAAGAAAGAGATTCTACAA
Source organism: Corapipo altera (assembly GCF_003945725.1). Classification (NCBI taxonomy): domain Eukaryota; kingdom Metazoa; phylum Chordata; class Aves; order Passeriformes; family Pipridae; genus Corapipo; species Corapipo altera. The sequence goes on from NW_020884873.1 coordinate 12,610,711, forward strand.
ATAAATCATCTGGCCTTTCTGTTCTGGAGAAAGCACAGGCTTAATGAAGAGTAGTTTTCTAGGATGTGCTTATTTTACCTCTGACAGAGCAATTGGTCTGAATACACACTGTGTAGTGTTAGATCCCTTAGGGTTTCCTTCGAAGTATGTTAAACTATGTATTTCTCCTCCTTCCCATAAAGGCTTACTGACTTTTTTCAATGTATATTGTTCCTTTCTCTTCTCCTTTGATGATAAGTGAGTTTGCTTAGCAAATGACTGTCCTATGATGGCCTCTTAGGTCTCCTGTATGGGCTTTGAAACGAAACATTTGCTCAAAAATTTGTAAAAGGTACTGTGGTGTTAGCTTGAAGCTTGAAAAGCTTCACCTATCCTTGGATGAATGTGTATGAAGAAAAAGTAACTCAGAGGGCACGATCTGTCATTGCCTTCAGGAAATGGGCAACAAAGACCCTTTGTGAATACAAACCACCAAAGAGTTAACTCTGAGCTTTCACAAGAGTACAGGCAGAATATTTTCCTAAATAGAGATGGAGACTAAAAACAGAATCAGATACTTGAAGAGAAGATAGGAAATGGCATGTGAAATTTATTTCTCCATGGGAAGTTAGCACATAATCCGTGTCCTTCTTTAAGACCCAGAAAAGTCCTCTTTCCTACTAGGCTGCCTCTTCTGAGAGCTTTTCTGTCTTCTGTAGAGGGTGATTGAAGACTTTAGAAAAGCATCTGCATATACTTATAAAACATGTGCCTGACACAGAGCTGTGTGCTCACCCCAAAATCCCAGTGTGGAGTCATGTTTTTAGAACAAACACCAAAGACCCCATTGCTGCAGTGGGCTGTGTCAGTATATGCTCCACCAAAACACCTCCACGGTCTGGCTTGAGAGGCAGAGCTGAGCTCTTCCATCCACAGCCCTGGTATGGACAGGGCAACAGAGGCAAAACAAGTGGAAGTGGAGCACCTTAAACAATGGATCTCAGCGTTAGCAAACATGCCTACCTGCATTTACATTATCCTCCACCCTCTTTAGCTATTTCAAATAATAGCAGGTTGAGGGCAAGTGAGAGGCAAAAATGCATGACCTAGCCCCCCTTCACCCTGTGGTTGATGAATTTCTTCCCTTGAAAGACCCTCACAGGCCCTGTGTTTCTGATTCATTTCCTACAGTAATTACAATGGCTGATGTTAAGGGCCTGTAATACCCCGTGCATAAATTGCTGTGGCGGAATCATTGCATTTTATATCCACTGGGATTAAACTAATCTGTTGTGTTATGCTGAGAACTCAAAAAGTAAGAGGAACCCTTTCATACATTACAGCCTCATTTAGTAGAGGTTATCTAAAACTTGTTTCTGCATCTTACTGTGTGCTCTTATAAAACAGTGACCATGAAGCGTGATCAGTGATAAATTCATGTGGCGTGCGGTGCTTACACTGCGGTTAGTGGAGATTGAGGAATGTGTAAACAGATGTCCTTGAGGATGTCCTCAGCCTTGGCCTGAAAAGCAGTGACCTCTCGTAGAGTGAGATGCAGATATGTTAATTGCTGATCTTTTAACAGCTCCAGCCACTGCACTAGATAATTCCCAGGTGTGTGAAATATCATCCTTGTGTATCGTGTTTCAGCAAGTGAATTCATGTAACAGAGAGCTTTGAGTAGGCTACAGACTGAGATTTGATCTTCTCTGCAGCATCAACTCAGCTGATTTTTGAGACCTTGACCATACACAAAACCTGCCCTTCTGGATGTAGTGGCGTGTAGGAGGTGGGGCAGCAGGCCCAACTGGAAATATATTCAGATACTCCTTTGCTTACAGATGCTTACTGGCTCCCTCTGCAGCAAGGGTCCTGCAAGGACCCTCTGCTCCTCAAGCAACGATATTCTTGTCTTGCCTCAGGATCTTCTGCTATTCATAGAGTTCCCAGAAAGACAAACAGGACCTCACTCTGTTGACTGCTAAAGAGCTGCTTGGGGAAGTCTAGGAGATTAGGTCTTTTTCCCCTTCAAGTCTTTGCTGTGTCTGGTGCTCTGTATGATGTATCCATGAGGATGTACTATCTCTAGTAAAGTTTTGCAGGATATCCACTCAAAACCAGCTTCAGCTGAGTGAGGAATCTGAGCCAGTCATCTGCGCTAACTCAGCAACAGAGGCTTATCTCTAGTGATCATAGTCAGCATAGACAGACTGTTTTGTTGGCCTGAATGTGTTTTTTGCTTAATAAGAACACTCAGTAGAAATATAGCTATAGCTCAGGCTTTCAGTTGTAGCTTTGTAATTCTGTGTATAGCTCTGTAAGTCTCATACTATGGCTGAGATCTTGACAGTTCTGTAAGCCTACAAGCACTTACCCTCATGGGCAAGAGAGAATAGTTTTGCTCTGATACTTCTTTTCTAGCTGATTGCCCCAACAGCAGAGGCCATCTGCCCTCTTGAGTTAGGCTTTAGCTCTGATATTACGTGTCATCCTAATATCACTGCTTTTAACCTTGTCTAGTCCACTGGAGGCAGCTATTCTAAACATAATCAGCTACTTCCCAGAGTAAAAACAGCTTTTCACAGAGCTTTTTTTTATTTTATTTTATTCTAGCATGGTTAAACTGACCTTGTTTGAGGTTTTGAAGACCACAGATCCACAATTTAGAGCCTCAGGGCAGAAGCAGTATAGTTAAATACCCGATTGTTGAGCAGAACTGACAGTGAATAAACCTTGATCACTCAAGACACTGGTTGGTCTTGAGTTGGCTTCATATGCCTCCCTGAAGTTCCAGGAGATATAATGGTCTCCTGGTGTTGGCCTGCCAGAGGTGAACTTCTTCTGAAAAGGGTCTCTCCATTGAGCAGTATCTTATTTCCTACAGCTAAGCTATATCTGGGAACATGCTGGTCTTGATTCGACTGACAGGCCTGTGAGTCAGTTTTGTGAGTTCAGCTTTGGAAATAACTGTGTTTAGTTCCAAGAATAAGACCTCTATTGTTGCTCGTGACCTGCTGTCGCCATTCCAGTAATTGACTAAAATAGTCAGCATCCTGAAGATCATGCATTTTCAAACCTCCATTATTGCTGTTGCACAGAGAAAACCTCTTTGTATTCTGTAAGAATTTAGTGTATTTGCATGTGTTCAAGTTGTAGAGTGCTTACGGGGATTAGCAAAAGAACTTTTATCGTGGGTAGTTGGCTAAAGGAAATAGTTCTCATTAATCTTTGTAATTTTCCCTATATTGACACTTCTTAATTTTTTTTCACAAGTAATTTAATTTATAATAATTTTCTTATCATGTCTGAGGACGTCTGTTTTCTCTTTGGAGCCTCTCTTGTTGCCTTAACACAAATGCTCCCTTGACTCTCCTTTGTTCCATTGCTATTAAAAGTCACGATCATCACTAACTTTAAGTTAAACAGGGCTGCATGCAAGAATGCATGAAAAAAACGTCAACCTCTCAGAACTTAGGAAAGAGTAGGATTAAAGATGCCTGGTAACCTTAACACAGTCCCTCTGGGTGTTATAAAACAGACTTTGATTGTGTAGTTATATGTGGCCCAGGGGCTTGTCTTACTTGAGCCAAACTAATGCGTAGCTCAGGACAGCAGCCAGTGTGGCATGTGCTTCAGCTTTCCTTCTCTGTTGCTCCCAACAGCAAGAGGTTTATGCAAGAGGTGTGAGGCCTGTTTGGCTTCTGTTCTACACACAGGAGCATTTACTGCTGTGCCCGAGGCGTTCCCAGTAGGTTATAAGGGGAGGTTTCCTCTCAGGGTGCACTTTCACAGACATTAGACAGCAAACTGATGACTGGACTTGGTGATCTTAGAGGTCTTTTCCAACCTAAATGATTCTGTGACTCTGTGAAGTACAGAACGCGAGCACATAGCATTACAATTCCTTTCCTGTCTACCATGGAGGCAATACAACCTTTAATTAAATCACAGTACAAACCTAACATTTCAGGAGAGCTGTAGCTTACTGTTCCAGTAACTGAAGGACAACTCATCCCTAACATTATTTTTCAGGGCCTAGAAATAGGCTTTTTTGGAGGAAAAGTTTAAGGAGGCGAGCTGTCTAGCTTTAAATCCCTCTCAAATGTCGATTTGTTGGATTCTAGTGCTAGTGTATTAAGGATGCAGATGCTTCATCTGCACGAGTTAGGAGAAGACATGATTTTGCTGTCACAACGTGCTGACGTGGGGTGGACCTCATGTGAGGAAGATGTGGGCAGTGAGACCGCTCCCAGCTGTGCCTTGCAGCAGAGCTGCTGCAGGAGAACAGGCAGTGTTGGTGGCTAGCAGGACATTTGGCACAGGAAAATGACTGGTTAAATGGTGCTGGGTCTTCTTATTCTCATATCTGGCTGTCAAAAAACAGTTGGTAATATGCCTGGACTACTGCCCAAGTATGTGATTGCTGCAGTATCAGAGGATGCTGTTCTCTGCTTATGGGAGCGAATTCAGTTGTACATATCACATTGTAGGAAAAGCTGGTCCCCTGCATCTGGAAGCTGGAGCTAAAGCTATGATGAACCTGACCAAACTAGAATATTTGTTGTTGTCCTGATCTTTGGTTGACTTAAGTGATCAATTCCACTGACTTTTATCACCTCAAGCAAGCTCTTCTCAAACACGTCAGCAACCAGTTTCAAGAGAACTTCCTCACGGAAGGTGCATGCTTCACAGATATATAATTCTCCATTCCCACTGCCTAATTTGGGAATATGGGTGCTGTGAATTTGTATCTAGTGCAGCACTATTTTTTGGTTTCCATCTCCAGTTTGTGGTGATACTTTGGATCACAAAGCTTTCCTTGATCACTTCTTAAGCTTTTAAAGGGAGCAGCAGTATAGGATGATGGTAGTCTGGGTGCTAATACTTTTTAGGAGATATCAAGTGGCACATACCACATGACAAGATTCTCTGGAATCACACATTTGCCCTCAAAATGTGAGGATAATTTCACTCTCATGTGATGAGAAACCACAGCAGTCATGGAAAGAGATAATGATGGTGATGATTTTGTAAGGGCCTCCAAGATTCTTGGCACATTATGGGGGATTAAGTAACTTTTTCTATTACTTTTTGTATCTATTTCTTAAAAAAGCAGAAGGCACAGTTTCTTCAAAATGACAGAACAGCTGCTTGATTTTCACAACATAGGCTTAATATTAAATGCACACTTCAGTGCATAGCTGTGTCAAGATCATGAGCTAAGATGGAGTCTGATGTTTTCTCAAAAATGTGTGTAAATAAGAAGATCTGTAATACGTGATCTCTTCAGGCCACTAACTAAATCAGCTGAATGTCACTTCATGGATGTGTACTCTGAAGTAGACAGTGCCTGTAATGTCCATCCATACAAACAGCTCCCTTCTCTCTCCTGAATGAAAGGCAAAGCTTATTCCAACTTACGGAGTGATGCCAGTGCTGAATGTCTGAAATGGGTCTGTGTTACTAGCTGTGTCTCTAATTTGCTTTTAAATCAGTTGTGATGAAAAGAATTTACCTTTATGAAAAAAACTAAATGAAAATATGCAGTTGCACTTTGTGAGGGAGATTGAAAACTAAGCTCAGAATAGCCAAGGACCCCGTGTAACGCTCTGGATAAAATGAGTGTTTAGTATTTAATTTGGGAGCATATGCTGGTAGTGGTGAAAGAGCTGTATGTTTAGACTTGGTGTAATCTGCTAAATGATAATTTCCCAGCAAAGAAAAACCATAACTAAGCAAAATTTGGCAGGATTTTTTTTTGGTTGTTTCTATGATAGTTTTTGTTGCCAAAAGTCCAGTTTGATCAGGAACTTTATACACACACTTCTGTACCAGACTTAGGGTATGGTTATATACATGCTTCTTTTTAAGCTTTACCCAGTGGACTTGTAATTCCCATGTTATCTAAAGTGAGAATGATTTCTCTGAAGCTGCAGAGCTACTTTAGTGCAGAGGAAATTCTGCTTCTTTCTCTGTAGGAAGAGGAGGACCCCATGCAGGCATAACATGGTGATAGGCCAGGGAAGCTCAGATGGTGGAGTAGGAGGCTTGCACCATCTGATACAGAGCTCAGCTCCTTGGGGCTCCTATCAGGAGGTTTTGAAGGGGTGGAGGAATGCTGGCCACATCCTGAGCTGCTCTGGAGCCTGGCAGAAGGGACTGCTTACGCTCCACATGTCTCCACCAGCCACCCATAGTGCTGACAGAGGCTGCTGGCGTTGCAGCCGGCAGGATTGGCCGTGCCAGCCTGGCAATCTTGTGGCTGGAGGTGGAGGCTTCTTGGCAGGGCTCAGTAAGATGGCTCTTCATGGGATCCAGAGTTCCACTCTTCCCAAATCCCATGATGCTCTTCAGTGGAAGGATGAATGATCCATCCTCAGGGAACCCACCAAACCCACAAACTATGAACAAGCTACTATAGTAAAGCACAGAGGAGCAGCAAGTCAGGTTCTTTTTAGCTTTCTGTAAGGAAATTTAAAGCTGTGCTCCAGTGTTTAGCAGGTTCTGGTGGAATTCACTGAATTTGCTGTGCTTTGGATGCTGTACACTTTAGCTTCTGAAACATATCGTACCAGCACCCTGCATTTCCTTCTGCCCCATAATGCACTATGTGGTGTAGTGGGCTCCAGCTGTAAGGAGCATTCAGAAAGCAGTCAGCAGATGCTGCATTGTGGTCATGAACTGCTGGAGAGGAGCCTGCTAGCCTTTGGACAGTTGTTAAAAAAAGGAGAGATGACAGAAAAGCACAAGTCAGATCGGTGGCTCCTGTGGAGCCGTAGTCTGTGCATTGGCTGTCTGACACTTCCTCCCCAGCAAAAGGGGTTGGGTGACGAGGAAGATGCCGTTCACATCCTGTCTGGATGGGTATGTGAGGGAGGTCATGCAGGTTGCATGGGATGTCTAGTTCAGATAAGGTATCAGAAGGCTGTGATAGCTTATCTGAAACAGGCTCTCAACCACCACGAAACAGGATTCTTTGTAAAGGTTTAGTATCTAAAGCCCAGCATTGCAATGGCACCCATGTGAGTAAATGTAGGACTGTATCTAGAATGAAGGCTTACCTGCACTGAACTAATTATAGGATCAATATTAAAACGTGAATCACAGTTTTGTGTGATTTGTATCAAGAGTAACAGAAATAAATCAAGCAGAGTGGTGTTTTTAATCTTCAAAATGCTGGGAAAATGCATACTATTCTCCATGTCAAGCAGCAGTAGGAATTGCCAACCTTTTGTAGGAGGGAAAACCCGTGACTAAGGGTTAATGCTCCTTACTCAGAGCTGGAAGAGGACTTGGTTAAAGAGGCGTTATTTCCAAGTGCTTTTTTTTAAAAAATGGAAATCCTGCTTTTCTCCTGAAATGTATGTGCCACCTGTCCATTCTGAGCTTGGTAGGAGGCAGCCAGGATGGGAGACTTTCCTTTTCTGCCAACACTGTTGGGGTCCACTCCATCTTGGTGCATCTCTCATAAACAGAGAGTGTTCCTCTAGGTTGTCAGTTCTGCTCATTTGTTTTCTTCATCTTTGTACTCACATGACTTCCATTACTTTTGTTTCTTTTATTTACTTGCCTTTAACTGTCCATATTATGGTGTCTTCTGCCACCTAGTCCTTGGCACCGTCCTGTGTGGTAACTCCTGCTGGCAAACCCTATCCTGGGAGTTCTTCCTACATAGGTTTTCCAAAACTGGTGGGAAGGTAAAAAACAATAGCTGATTTCACTTGTGTAACTTCTCTCTGAGTCATGCACTCCAGGCAACTTCAGCCTGAAGGATAGACATGCCTTCCACGCAGTGTTTCTTGAGGACCTCTTTCAAGAAGCTTCATGGGAATTTCTGAAGTTCACCATGTCAGACAATGCAGAGGGCTTAACGCTGACTCTCAGACCTAACCCTGGTGTACTGGGCTCTTACTGTCCTGCAGTGTCTGATCCCAACCTCATTCTCACAAAAAATCAGGATTGCATTTACATTATTGTTGGAAGCACCCCCAGAATGAGTATGCTTCCTTGTGAGACTAAAAGCTTTGTGCTCAGAGCATCTGAGGGGGATATTGGGTAACAGAGGACGGCAGTTAGAGAAGTAGGATTATTGGATAATATTAATGATATTATTGGGGTCTCAGTTATCTGGTCTCCTTTGAGCACAGCTGCTTGTTGGAAGGGTTTTACACATGTATTTTTGGATTTCTGTGCTTTTATCAAGTAGCTTTTAATTGCATAAACAAGAATTATGCCATGGCAGTTACTGGCACTACTGGCTAAATGAGAGTTAATTAAAAGGGATGTAAGGTACTAATTTTTCAGACTGAAAAGGAAATATTTGGGTGGAGAGATGTCCTTAAATCAATGCTGTTTTATTTGATGTCAGCTATGTCTCCCAAAAGCATTGATTTTTCCATTGGAGATTGTGCTTCATTCACCTCATTTACCTAGTTATTCTTAAAGATAAAGACTTGATAAATTGACTTTGAATAATAAACCACTGGAATTTACCATCTGTGGTATGCCAGTGTTTACTGGTTGGAACTGGGGAAGTATTTCTATCCTGCTTCTGTGATTCCTTTGTCATCATTCATAGTGTGATTGGCACTGACTTGGAACCTGGATTGCTCACATGGGTCTGTAAATTGTGCTGTTCCTATCCTCAGTTCCTTACTAGTCTTCCAAGAATATCTCCCAAACTCCTCCTCCACCCACTTCCACAGCTGCTGAAATACCTGGCCACAGCAGTGGAAACCACTCATGCATTGCTGCCACTGGAAGTTCCTCTCAAGACTGCTGGGAAGACTTGCTAGGTGGAGAGAGGTTATTACAGCCTAAAGGCAGCCTACAGCTTGAATTATTGTGGGACTAAATTCATATTTTTCTGTATGTGAGGAAGGTTTATGTGTAGCCAGCTAAAGTTTTTGACCTCTTTCTCCGCAGGGTCCTTGGGCCTGCCACACTGCAAATCGTTTCATCACTAATCCTAATGACTTGCCAACATCACTGGCTGCATTATGCTTTGTGAGTGTTGCTTTGGGCAAGTAACTCCACCATACTGGAAAATCTAGTGCATTGGAATGCGTTAGATTGATCAAGATTGAAAAGATTAAAATGATGGGCAACATTAAGTATTTTTCTTAGTGAAAACCAGAAGAACAAAAAGACCTTTAAACACAAAAGCATATCAGAGTATGAACCAAAGCATTTCGCTTTTTAGAGCAGAGAGAGCAAAAAGCTTGGGATTTAACAGCAGGCAAAGAGAGTCAGTCTCTGCTCTCTGGCCCAGAGATGAGCTGCCATGGCACAGATTGCTTCCCTGCGGCTCACCCGCCTCACCTCCCAACCAAGACTGCTGTGTCCAAACCATCCAGATGGCCCAGCTTGGAGCAAAACCCTTGAACCATGCCCAGGGACTGTCTGGGAGAGGGCTACATGGCACTGGCCATGGGGTTGGACATCGCAGACCAGTGCTCGGGTGCAGGGATGAATTTGTTCAGCCTGATCGGCATATAGAGTGACTTTGGACTTGGAACACTTTCAGCTGAAAAAGGCTGCATATTAATGCACTGAATTAGGTAACTTCATCAAGTGGTCTCAGTATTTAACCCATTTTATTATGACTGCACAGTATATGACATATTAGTGGCAAACTAACACTTCCACCTCTACCTTGGAAGAAAGACCAGGGCAGGACGAACCTTTCAAATTACCCCAAATCTTGCTATGCTGTTGGATCATTTTAATCTGAGAAACTCCATCCTGTCAGCCAGCTGAGGGGTAATGACAAGCAGTTCATGAAGGGGAGTTTGATGTAGCTGCTAAATATATGAAACTTGTGGAGTCGCAATTACAAGAGGTAAAGCACGGTGAAGGTCTGGTTTAATTACAGCACTCAAATATGGTGGTAATGGACAACCTTATAAATCTCTGTTAGAGTTAGGGTTTTCATTATGTTTTTAATGAAATACTGATTAGCCTGTGCTAATTGACATGAACCCTGAGCAGACAGCAGCAAATGAAAACAATCTGGCAGCTGACTGCTACCATGCATTGGTTATGTCCAGCCCTTCCTCACTGCTCCCTGAATGCGGGCTGGTGGGATGCCAGGGATGAAGTGAGATGGTGGCAGTATTATAGGGTGTGTTCAATGGATTTCACTGTTTAATGTATCTGTTATCTTCTTCCTTTCTCTTCTATTTCCAAATTAATTGAGTTCATTTTTAATACCTGCTTCACTTACATTTTTGTTTGCTGACTTCTCTGGGCAAGCAATGGCTTTAGGCAGCCAAGTAAAATAGACTTGTCCTCAAGTCAACCATTGGTAAATAGATTTTGTATGTGGCTTGGTGGGTTTTCATGAGATCTTTTCAAGCTCAGTTCCTGTTTACTCTCTGCTTGCTTCCAGGAACAGGATTTTGTACAAGCTTACAGTTTTGTTTACAATCAGTATATTGTATTTATGGTATGTCTGTAGCTGAAATGCAAACTGTATGAAATATTTCTATCTGAAGGTAAGTGCCTGACAGCTTTAGCAAGATTGATCTTTCAAGTAGACTTCTAGTCCTTAGGATTGACTGGCAATTAAGTAGTTGCTTTGATTTTAAATGAAGATTTTCATCCTAGTAACAACATAAGCTCAAGTTTCATCTTGAATCATCCTAACCTGACTTTCAGAAAGTCAGGTTAAAAGCCTAGTGCTTGCTGAAAATTAAGCTACTTTAATTTATCTGAAGTTGATTTTTGATGGTTTGTTACCCACTTTAAAATATATAGGCCATTATCTCTTGCAATGTAAATACTGTGGAAACTGTCACGTTTAATAAAAACTATGACCTCATTCTCAGCTTCATTTTAAATGAGTTTCATTATTTTACTCAATATATTATTTATTCATGTATTCAAATATATTTATTCAGTGAAGGCAGAGATATTTTGATTAATTCAAAGACTAAATGCTCTGTAGTTCTCATGCAAATTGGCCATTAAAAAAAAAAGAAAAAAAAGGGTAAAACTCTCTTTGTACTCTGAGGCCTAAATGCATCATCAGAGTGTAATGAATGTTGCTTGTGTGCAGTCAAGTGAGCAGTCATGTTATCATGAATCTCTCTCCATGGCTTTTATTATTACAGCAAAAATAAAATTCAGCACATTGGTTATTTATCTGTTCAATGGTTATTTACAGACCCTATTTAAATGGGGAGTAAGAGGCTTTCTGGTTACTCAGGTATTGCAGGATCATGCCAGTATTTCTTTGCTATTATTTCTATAATTCTATCAGCTTTGCCTTTCTTAACTGAAATTTAATAATTAAAAAAAACCCACAAAAACAAATAAACAACCTGCAGAGCAAGAGAAATGGGATTTTCAAAAAGCACTTGCCATTATATTAATTAGTTTCCCACTGAAGTGGTGAGTTAATCTCAATGACGTGACTTTGGTGGGAGCAGAGCTCAGGCCGATGCTCAGCCCTATTAACATGCAGAGCAGTGATGTGTGGTAAAGTTTGCACAGCTTGACAGTATGTCCAGGCTCTGGGAATCTGAGCAGGCTAGGACCTTAAAGGGGCTTTGGACCAGGTCTGTTATTGTCAACTAAAATCACTCTGGGAATTTTCATAGTTTGAATTTAACTTAGGAAAAAAGCCTGGTGAATTTTGTTTCTTTTGGTTTTAATACTTGTTTAGGGCAATATGTGAGCTTTCTAGAGCACGAGTCCTATGAGAAGCAGTAGCTGAGGAAGTTGGATGCTCAGGGGTCAGGAAAGCTTATTTTGCAACACCCTGATCCTGCTGCTTCCCCTGTCCACCCTGTGGTTCTCAACTGAAAGGGAAATGCTGGAATTGCATTGCAGAGTAATTTTGTTACATGATTCCCCATCTGGCGGGCCTGACAAACAAACATGTCACGTCTGTGAGATGTACATGGAATACTTCCATATGGCCTGCTGTAATCCAAGTTACTGTTTATAGAATCATAGGATGGTTTGGGTTGGAAGGGACCTTATAGATCATCCAGTTCCAACATCCCTGCAATGGGTAGGGACGCCTTTCACTAGACCAGGTTGCCCAAAGCCTCATCCAACCTCGCCTTGAACACTTCAGTGATGGGGCATAATCATGGCTCCAGTGCAAGCCCCAGTTGTATACCAGGCTGCTTGCCTGAAAAGCTGGCAATTTTGATCTGATCCTCTTTACAGATATGGCTGGAAAAGGGTCCAAAGTAGTGGAAACCCAGTGCCTCTTTGGTATGCACTGACAGGCAGTGGCGTGGGCCAGGTGTTTTCCTCAGCACCATCCAGAAAACAGCCTTTCCAAGTGCAGGGTGAGAATTTCACTCTCAGATCTCTGCACCCATTTCTCTCTCACATTGAATTTGGTCCCCAAGAGGGATTTTCATTGACATTAACTGATCCTCTGTGGGTTACAGATCTGAAAGCAGAAATTTGCTCAGATTGCCAGTATACGCAGACAAAAAAATGACAGCGTGCTGCAGCCTTGTACAAATCACTGGTAGAAACAAGGAGTTTTTTGCTCTGGTTATCCATAGATCATCCCTTAAACACCAGGCTGAGGGTTCCTGCATCCTAGCATGCATCACCAGACAATATTCTATCTTGTAGAAATTGTGTACCATATGGAAATTGGTTGATTATGTAATATGGAAATTTCCAGCAGAAGTGCCTGTTTCTCTTACCTATGATAAGGCCTCTCTACTCATTTTTTGCGTAAATAACTTCAGAAAATGTTTCCTTGTGGTGCCAGTGAACTTTTTGACCAAGGTCTAAATTAGAATATTGAAATAAGAGTTTTTCTCTTTCACTTAAAATATCGACATTTCTGTATTACATTAGCAAGATCCTGCATTTCTAAGTAGTTTTTAACATATGAAGTGCAACAAGGCAGTTGCTGTTTGTGTATCTAATAATAGATATACTTTATCAATAAGTGGAAAGTATCCATCTGTCTACTGAGGCATGTTCTTCACATGGGATTTGCCCAAAGAACTTTCTGTTCCAAAAATCTGGTTTCAGAAACTGGATTGTTACTGAGAGCATGAAATACTGACTTGGCATGAACCTCCTGTTGGCTTCTGGTGACTGGAGAGGCAGAAAAAAATGACCTGCAAGGTTGGGAAAATGTCTTCAGGTCAGAACTGACCAACCCTCAGTGTCTCTATTATGTTCCTCAAAGCAAGAGAGCTTAAAACAGACACCAGCAACACACGAGATGCCTGCAGGGAACTGTCAGTCTGTTGATCTAGACATCAAATTCTTCTCATCTGTTTGCAGTCCGCAGTCACATCACAGTGTAAACTTTCAGGACTGGCCTCATGCTTAGGATATCAAAATCATTGCCTTTGCCATTTTTTTAATTTCTCCTGTGTGAAAACTTAATAATAAAAGCTGTGGGCAGCTCTCCTAATAATCTAAATCTCCCTCGTGTTAGTGGGTCATCTGCTGAGCCCTCAGCAGGGCATGTTGCATCCTGCAAAAATTTCCATCATTTTCTCAGGTAGATATTTTCATAGCTACTGGACAAATTCCATCATTTGAGACTGATGAAACAGAACGGCCTTGTGGAAGCATAGGGTTTGGAAAAATTTGTACATTTTTTGATTTGTGAGGTTTCTTTACGAAAGACTTCTGTGCATTCCCTCATTATAAAAAGTGGTTCTTTTCTCTGAAACTGCTGTTGATGTAGTAGTAGTCGTAAGGCATTTGAAAGAAAACCTCTCATAACTGGCTTTGAAAGAGACAAAACATGTTCATTTTATTTGTCTATATTCTCACTGTTTCTCATTTTCTTCACCTTTTAATTTGAGTCTTCTTAGTTTCTCCATTATTTTTATTAATTGTTGAAACAGCACTTACTGGTCTCAGCTAGCATTCAGCCTTTCATGGTTCTGGACATTGCACAAACGCCGTGAAGGAAATTCTAAATTCCTCAAAGTCACTGACAAGCTCGACATTAATTTTCATAAGGCCCGTGATCCAAACCACAGCCTTCTTGCGGTAAAATGTGGACATGTTAAAAAATTGTGCTGTGCTTAATTCTGGCCTGGTCAATGGCAAGCACGTTTTTCATTGAGCACTGACCTCAATAAGAAAATTGAAAAGTGTGATGCAAAAAGAGAAATGTTGGTGAGAAACTGGGAAACCTTTACTTGGATTGCCTGGTTACTTTGGTAGATTTACTGCTTGCAGAAGCTGACGTTAATGACAGGAGACCAGGACACTGTTGGATGCCAACTTTGGCTCTGCCACAGACTCACCATGTCAGCATGACCAAATTTCACATTTATTGAGCAGTGATAACATTTGTGTGCTTCACAGCGGGACTGAGAATTTGCAATTCTGGGGACTACCCATGCTCCTACACAGACATAAGCTGTCTGCCTCTTCACAAGTATCCCCAGTGAAATGCTGCTGCTTTATGATTGGGTGACAGATGGGTTTGGTCTAATCATGTTTTTGTTGGTGTTCACCTATTCGGTGTACAGCAGTGAGAGCATTGCTGGGTGCTCTTCTTTAATCTCTAAGTAAGACGTGTTTCCTTTATCTGCAGGTGTTGGTAGATTAAACATAAAAGATAGGTTAGTGTGAGTAATCGTAGTGTAAATTACCATTATCTGTCTAGACTTATAACCGAGCCTAGGAATAGTCTGTGATTTCTCGACTTTGTTGAGCCGCAGAGGGAGCAATGCCTGATGACCACAACCAAAACTAGTTGAGTGGTTTCTTTGATATAATTAGAACTTGTTTTTCGTTTTAATCACTTACCATTTAAAGGTCCTGGAGAGGAACTGATTTACAAGTCCTTTCAAACTTCATGCAAGGTTTAGGAAGGCCATGAATGCACAGAAGGCAGGGCCATAAGAAAAAGCAAAATGAAGGTATCAGCATGTGCATTTTAAAAACACGCCTATAAATTTCCCATCCAAAATTGTATTTGTTGTTCTTCACAGTAGCTATATAGCTGTGAGCTGCCTATTGAATGACTCTAGCATCCTTGAACATAATTTTTTTTTGCATAAATAACTTCAGAAAGTGTTTTCTTGTGGTGCCAGTGAACCTTTTTAATTATCTCGCCTCTACCCACCCTGTCTGACATCAGATGCAGAGCTTTTTAAATCTCCATGATGTGATATCTTACATCCCTGACTGTATTCCCATGCTTTCACATATCCACACATTTTGTTAATTTTGTTAATTTGGCAGCAAACCTGTCAGACTGGCCAGTTCTGGGAAGCCAGATGGTTAGAAATGCTCAAGGGTCCATCAGTCGCAAAGCACTGGGCCTGGTTTTCCACAGATACATTCATGAGTTTGGCTCTTCCAGTGTGGCTGAGCTCCGAGGATGGGTCACTGCCACTGCCTCCCCCAGCTTCGGTCACCTGCAGACTGTCCAGGTGGTTGGGGTGACCTTGGGCAGACGAAGAGACCCAACACTGCTCCTTTCCAATGGCACAACAGGGAGAATCAGGCTACTCTATGGGCTTCTTGTCTGCCTCGACTCCTGGTAAGGAGTAGCCCAGAACCCTTCTCCAGCTGTACATCCTGCTCCCACTGATGGTAGTGCTGGACAAGAGCATTCATAAGCCAACACCACAAAAAATTATCAGGAGTTGAGCACAGTTTGTGGATTTTCTATAAAAAAGTAATTATAGACTTTATTGCTGAGTGCCAAATCCATTTTCTCTTCTTCTGGGAGCCATTCAATAAACTTTATGTTCTGAGGTAGAGCAAAACTACCGTAGTTTAATGCAGTGTTTTATGTGTCTTCCCTGCACTCTGACATCTGATTTTTGCTAATAGCCCAGTGTGGATTTTCTTTTTCTTTCTGAATTATATTAATAAGTCTTAAATGCCCTGTGACTCGGCATTTCCCTCTAGATGATCACCCTTTCTTCCCCAGGAAGAAGCCAGTATTTCTAGGAGCTAGTACAGATTTGTCACACAGACAGACATGGGCTTGGGGTGGGATTAGCCCAGGTGGCATCCCCTCTGCACTGTCATGCCCACACAAACCAAAGAGGGGATGAAAGTGGATTATCATCACTTGCTCCACTGCCCCTGTGGGACACTCTGTCACTTCCCCTGACCGCCCCAGGTGCAAAGAACCTGTGGGACCCCACATACTCTTGATCCAATGTTGCGTTCACTCAGGGTAAGCATCCCTCTCAGGCTGCTCCCATGAAGAGAGTCTGAGCAGAGGGTCTACACAGTTCATCTCTCTGTGCACATTGAGTGCCCAGGGGTGAGGACATGCTCAATCCTTGGCAGAGCAAAGGATCTTTCAAACATGATTGCTTGTAACTGAACCTGAGAACCCACGCTGCAGTTATACCATCTGAAGGCCTCTATCTGGGAAGCACTGTTTAAGAAAAGAAACAGTGCAGATGGTAGGACTTTTCAGATGATTAGCATCTATATTTATACTCCTTTCACAGAACCCAACCATCGGACTTTGAGAGTTCTTGGGCATAAACCAGAACAAACCGTGCCTGGAAATGAAAAACAACACTACAGAAAATGAAAACCCCATTCAAGAAACACACATGCAGAGCAACAAACTCAGAACTGAAGTTGTCACAGTGGTTTTCATTCAACCTTTTTTAACTGACCCGTTTCCACATTCATGATCTTCTGACCATGGGAATATTTAATGGGGAAAAAAAGAAGGAAACAAACTTTAGCAGAATATCGGAAGAAATGTTTCTGAACAGAGATGCAACAGGATTATAAAAAAACTTTCCTTTCCCAAAGCAATTGCTCTTCAAAACCAAGACTAGACAGGACATTGAATGTGACAACTGATATTCCACAGCAGGAAGTGAAAACATCTTTTCTAGCTGAAAACTGTCATGGGAGAAGATTTTCAAAGGCTTTAAGAAGCCACTGTGCAGTAACTCCCATATGCAGTTTCAAAAATAATTATCTCCCTAACACTGCAGGTAACACTCCCTAACACCCCACACCAGGATTTGGGATGAACTGTCATCCTCTACTGAGCAAAGAAGCTGGGCAACTTCTGGCAGTAACCCTTCAGTTCTATAGCAACTCTCTGTACCATTGTGTGAGCTATAGGATTTTTTTTGGAGGTGATAGTGGTGGTATGCATCTCTTAACAACATCACAAATTCTCAGAGTCAAATTTTCAAAGCATTTGGAAATGAAGAGGAGATTTTTATTGACTTCAATAACTTTTGAATCAGGCCTATATGTGGGGTTTTTTGTTTTGACATTGTCTGAGACAGAGGGTAATTGTTTTTTTTGATAGTACAGCACCAGACTGCAGGCTCTGCATCTTGTTTTTTTTTAAATTCAGAACAACTCTGCTTTTATTAGATTTGTGTTATCTCTTATTTTACTACTATCTTTTTTTACATTTCATAAATATTAATTCCCCAGACAGTCTCTTTTGTTTAGTAGTTTTAATCTATCACAGGCTTTTCTGTTTTCCTTTCCTTTCTCATCCCAGAGAGATGTCATCCTCTACCATCAAAAGCGAGAGCTTCTCAAAGGAAGCTCTTCAGCCCAGAGATGTAGGAGCAACATTTTTGTTTTCTTCTCTGTGTTCCTTCCCCTTCACTTTCTAGCACCAGAGCCAGACTCTGATTTCACTTGCTTCCTTGGAGGGGACTATAATGCTTTAGAAACTTGTTTACCAACATTGTATTTTGTATTGTCATCCATGGACAGACATTTTAGACCATTCATTCATCTTTGTACTGATGGCTGCTTTACCAGGTGCCATTCAAACCCAGTGAGTTGTTTCCAGGCAGCCTGTGGTTTTGTTACTGTTTGGTTTCTTTTACATGGAATTGCCCCAACTACTTCTTCTCCTTCGCCTTCTCTACTGTGTTTCTAGTTATTTTTTATTGCAGATGAGTAAGATATGGTAAGCTGAAGCACTTTGTTTAAGCTGTACCCACTAACCAGCTTCTTAATGCTACTTTTCTAAATTGGACTGCTTTGGCTTAATGTTGTCCAGCCTATTCCAGATAAAATGTTTGCTTCTCACCTTCCTGTTTTTTGCAGTAAACCGATACTTTTTCCAGAAAAACATCTAATGCTGCATTTTACTTTTTGCCATGAGCTTTATAGATCTTTGAACTTCATGGGGTTTTTTTCAGTAACATGCAGATTAATATTCAGGGCTGTGGCAAACTCATATTATCAAATTAAAAGCCAGACCAACACATGTAACCCTGCATTTTGTACTTTACATGATTTCTTTAAATCCCAGTACATCTTGGAGTGGTCCAACTGTGCTTAACTCTGATGACTTTCCACTGGATCTCAGTGGCATTTAAGATATTTGTTTTGATAAACAGAAAACTATATCTGTTGCTGCAGAATATGCTATACATTCTCACAACAGGTAGTGCCAAATGTCTGTTACTAATTTCTCAAAGACACCAACTTGATGTGGAAGTTACACCCAATGGTGAATCTCACAAGTATTGGTCAGGGAAGAAATAGCAAAGGGGGAAAGGTGTAAGTCTAAACCAAATGCTCTGAATATCTATAATCTGATGATTCCAGCATTCTTTGCTGCCACAGTTTCTCAGCCTGAATCTTGAGACTCTTTATATAGCTGGGAAGACTAGAAACCTCAGGGAGGACAAATATTTGGAGGGATATTTTGTTATGAAATTCTCCCAGAGAAGTACCAGGAGCCAGGGCTGAAAAATAAAACCCATTTCCCCATTTTAAGAGATGAGCAGAATGACAGAAAATTGAAAAGTGATGGTAACATTGTGTTGCCTTGTCTTGAATGCAGCAACACTGAGCTGTTTCTTTGTGGCTTGTTTCTCATATCTGGAAAGTGGGGATGATGCATTATGCTTAAAAGTTTACAGACCAGATAAGTACTGAGTGTTATTTTTATCCCAGACCTCAGTCTGCAATAGCGGCTCCAGATGCAGCTTCAGAAGAAGTTATCCATCCTACCAGCACCTGCAGATCCCTCTGCAGTTTATCTGAGGTTTATTTGGGAATAAGCATTTATTCCCATTGAATTTGTACATCTGTTTCCTTCAGTCCCTAACAAGGTCGGTCATAGCTAAAATATACTCATATTTTAGTGGACTCAGGTCTGCTCCACTACCTCACTGTAGGGAGCTGAGAGATCTCATAGTATTTCTAACAAGCTGCAATTTTAGGCTACAGTTGAGATCCTGAGATTTACTGATCTCACTTGATCCACAAAAACTAAGTGGAGAGCGGAGGATGAGAGGGGCCCAATCCTGTCTGCAGTGGGTGGAGATGGAACAAAAAATATTGTTAGGCTGATGTGTAGGCTCTGCATAGCTTAGCTGGCTGTTCAGCAGTTCAGGTTTTCTCAGTTAGTCTTGGCAAGTGTTTTCTTCTCCTGGAAACAGTATAAGTGAACCTGAGGTTTATCTCTGCTCAGGTGGTCCTTCTCTCTGCAGACAGGAGAACATGAATCATTAAAAGCAAAACAGGAGCAGATGTTCTGCATCAGGTTTAAAGTAGTAGTGTATGGTAGCTGCTTTATCTCAATCTCCTAAGTACATGTGTGTTTTGGAGCAGCCTCTTATTCATCCTGTTTAACATTCGTGTCTTCCTTTGCAAATGTTTGCATTTTCTCCACTCTTCTCCCAGTCCTCCCATGGGTTTGAAAGTTCAACTTGGGTTCCAGTGGTATTGAGTGAAGATTGCAAAAGAGGTGCTGGGGGGCTTAAATGAAGAGCAGTTGAGGAGAGAGAGAAAAGAGCAGTGAGAGGCACAAGTGGAAAAGAAGCTCAGGCAGAATGAAGAGTTCAGGCTAACCTTAAAATAACTGGGATTACCTTGGACCATGCATCACATTAACCAGGGGTTGAGAGAACACAGTGGTGTTAATAAGGTGAGTTAAGGGGCCGTAACCACTTCTGAGGGGCACTGGGAAGGGGGACTGAAGTTGTGGGCTTGAACTTGGATATGCATAAAGAGACGTGATGGCAAGCTGGAGTAAAAGAGTGCCCAGAAGGACAGAAGAAATAGAATGAAATTACAGTTTGTTCCTGGCAGCAGTGAATCCCACATACTGATTTCCCCTGTGAACAAAGCTTATTTTTAAACAAACAAAGCCAGAGATAAAGTTAGGTCATGGAGCAGGAAGAGGAGGTCTCTAAAAACAGTAGGAGAAGTTGGGAAGAGGCTTTGTGAGACTTCCCTGCTCATGCTAGCTGGGATACACAGCAGTTGGAAGATACCCATGGGGATGTATTGCAGGAATGGATATTCGGTTGCAGATACCAGATCAAAAGTGTTTAAATATTGTCCTTACAAATGGCCCTTCATGTGGTGATCTGCTCCAGCTGATATTAACCACCAGAATGGATTTAGAAACAACAAGATAAGCAGACTCTCATCAGTTTAATATTTGAAATGCAAAACTAAAAGGGTTGAGAGCAGTTGGATGCCATTGTTGATCTCAAGGTCAGCTGTGCTGATGCATCTCATAAAAGGCAGGATATGTTCAAAGAGCAAAATCCACTGTTAATTATCAGCATGTTTGTGGGAGGCATTTGTGCTATGGAAGCCCCCCCATGGGGTGAAGGGCATGGAGCACTTTGCAGCTCTCCCTGCTTTGAGAGGACAGGTACTGCAGCAAGCAATGCTGCAGGTTGGTGGAGGAACCTTTAACTCTTCATTCATGATCCAGTGGGTGGAAGTTCCTGCGTAGAGAATCTAAAATGACAGCTCTCTTAGCAAGAAATGGCAATTTAGTTTACTTCTCCTGTCAGGAATATCAGCTCTTCTTGCACTTTGTGAACTTGTCATTTTTCCCTGCTCCTATGTCCATGTCACCTGGCAGCCCTGGAGAAAAAGGCCAGAACATCATCAGCTCCCAGCGTTTCTCAGGAGCCATCAGGCATAGCTGCTGTCTTGACTGAAATCATCAGAGAGGTGGCAGCAGTTCAGGTATTGACTGACTGTGGGCACCATGGATGCTGCTCAGACCATCCTAGTAAGCAAGATCAGGAGCAGTGTGTGTTTTCCTTCCATTGTGCTACTAAATTTTTTCAGTCTCACCTAGTTACACATCAGAATGTGTTTCAGTGCTTCAGTATTGCCTGGGAGAACCTCTGTGCCCTGGTCAGTGTGCCATCAGGGTACTTACTACTGGGATGCGTGTAGGGATGTACATACATGTATCTGTGTACGTATAGAGGGCAATGTATGCATTCCTGCCCAGCTTACTAGCATCATTTGTTAATCAAAGAGAAAATAAGCAGCTTATAAAAATAAGTCCTGGGAACAGAAACAGAGTAGTAAGGATGGGCAAGCAGAAGCCAGTGGTAACTGGGGTATTGCTAGCCAAGCAATCGGTTCTCCCATAAGTACGTTTCCAAGGCTGCAATAACAAAAAGCAGCACATTGAGTGTAAACTGCCGGGCTCTACATTTCACCTTATCTGAGGGGAAGTTGCCCATGTGAGCAGCTAAGGGCAAAGCGCACCCTCTGCCACCGAGGAGCCCTGTGGGAGGTGGAACAGCGCTGGCCCTGTGTGCGGGACAGAGCCGCCCTGTTCCCCGCGGCGCAGGAGAGGGCACGTTTCCATCCAGCACACACTCTTGGCTCCCCTCGCCAGTGCAGCTGAATGCCTCGACTCATTCCTGGCTGTCAGACTATGTCCCGTCGGGCTGCGGGTTGGCACCTCTCTGATTGCTCCACTGCTCGGGGAGAGTGGGATATCTTCCCGATCTTTCCATGCCCTCCACACTCACCATTGCCATGAGTGCCTGCCCAGCGCTGCAGTCAGCTCAGGGACAGCAGGGACCCACTCCAGGGGGTATTGCATGCAGAGCGAGAGCTGGCTGAACACTTGGTCTTGGAAGTCTTTTTTCTTTGCTGGCATGCTCTAGCTGCAGGTGGGATAAGGCGGATGACAAGGATATGAGAGCAATGCAGAGGGAGTCAGTCCTTTCAGCAGATAGAGAGGGAACTGATGAGATGCTAGCGTGCATTCAGTGTCTGTGAAAGGAGCAGAGAGCAAGGAGACAGCTCTTGGCTGTAGCCAGAGAAGTATCCTGAAAGCATGAGCTCAGAGGAGCCTTTTCTGCTTATTTTCTTAGGGAAGTTTGAAAAAGAATGAGCATTAAGAAAAAAAAAAAAAAAAGGAAAAGAAGATGATGTGCAATTTCTTTCAGAGTGTAGTTAAGGGAACAGTTTGAAAAAATAGCTGCCATTTAAAGAAATACTAAGAATTTGTTCTTCTATTGTGAAGTAACATTTAGTATGCAGTCCCTAAATGGATCTGTTATTAGATGAGACAGAGAACCCTTAGAAATCACAGTAAACACAGCTGTAGAGATGAGGAAGATGAACAAGACATCATGCTAATATTTTTACCTTCCACTTGTCTTGAATGGCTGATGAAAGTTACTTTTAACATTGTCCTCATAAGAAGGCTTAATGTAGCAAGTCAGGTGCTTAAAAATGCAACCAAGTCATGCTAGGTTTGCCAGAATTTAAAGAAGATTGCCTAGGAGTGTTTTCTATTCTTTTATTACTGGTCTCCCTACTGCAATGTAGAGGGACCCAGGGGGATTGGAAGTTTCCAGCAAGGGCCTGGTGGTCGGATCCACAGAGTGTTGGACGTTGTCTGTGTGGAGCTGGCACAGTGGCTGGAGCACGCTGGAATTTGGGAAGAGATGTTGGTGGCCAACAGAGAGAGCAGCCTTATGTAGATGCTCTTTGCTTCCCAGAGAAGCCTGTGGTGGAGTCATTTGTGGTTGGCTACTGGCAGTGAGTTTCTTTTAGTGCACAAAGAATGAAACATCTGAGTTTTTTAGCTAAAACAGAAGATATCGGAAAAGCAAACAACTTCACCTCCTGTGTCATGGTTCATCTTTAGTCTTCTGCCTTGGTCCCTCTTTGGACTCAATCTTGACAGCATTAGAATTGGGCTAAAGGACTACTGCTGCCTTTTTTGGGAGTGAGCATCCCTAAGGATTGGAGTCACTGGTACTTATCTCAAGGTAGAAGAAATCAGACCTAGGAAGGTATTGATGAAACAGGCTTTCGATTTTAACCCAGAGTCTTATTTTTGTACTACTTTATTCTGCAGCAGGAAGGTTTCCTGGGAAGCCTGTTGTAATTAAGATTATAAATGAATGCTAGCATTTTAATATAAGAGGCCTTTTGTCTTTTCAAGCAGGGGGTCATCTAATTCTTTTTGTACAGCAGCAGAAAGGTGAAAAGTTTCCGTTTAACTGTAATTAAGGCTGTGGAGAATGAGCAACCCTGGTTAGTTACCTTCTGTGAGCATTAGTGAGCAGCATGGCCAAATGTACCAGGAAAAGTTACCTTAGAACAGCAAGGTTTAGTCTGAGCAAAATATAACCTCACAAAGGGAAGTAAAATACATTCAATGTTAATTTGTAATAGTTTAGTCAAGGAGAAGAAAATCATTATCCAAAGGATTTAGGTGTTTTGCCAGTCTGTGTCAGGATGAATTCATTCAGATCATTACAAGAAAAAAGAGTCATATTGAGATAGGAGATGAAATCTGTTCTTGTTTCTGACACTGACCTGCTGGGAGGGCGAGATGAGCTCTCTGTTCCCCATCTCCTGCGGACCTTTGCACCATCCAGTTAGATGGAAGCGAGCCTCGTGGGGGAGAGCTTACACCAGGGTTATACACTGCCAGGCATGATCACTCCTGCTTTCAGCGTCTTACCTCAAGAATAACAGCATGGCATTTCTTGGTGTAGGCCTGAAGTTGTATCCCTGGCTCACAGGAACAGCGTTCACCTGAACTGCTCAGAGATATTGGAAGGGGACATCCCACAGCATCCCATGCAAAGTGCCCGCCCTGGTCATGGGGAACAGGAACTCAACATGCTCAACACGTAATTGTGGGGTTCCCCTCTCCTCAAACAGGCTGCTAAAGCCCATGAATTACATGTAAAGAAACCAGCTATGCAGCAGTTCTCTCCTGTTTTTCCTATTTGGGTTTCAAAAGCTCTGGAGCAATATTGGTGTGTTGCACACTGAGTTAAAAATTGGAAACATATTACCTTGATTTAGCATGGGACTGAGTAAATTGTATTCACTTAAAATAGCAGATATCCTGCTGAGAAGAAAATAAGTATTTCTGCCTGACTGTGTGACACCTAAGCTGCAACCCGGAGGTGCAGGAGGAGGATCTGTGTTACCAAGAAACCCATTAACATCGGCTGGCAGGTCAGAGCTGCTGGGGGGAGTAGGGCATGTGTCCCAGGCAACTCCAGGCATTCAGGACTCCTTCACCTCCTCCCCATATCCTGTGCAGGGTTTCACATGGTTTCTGTCTAGGTGGTGTCTGAGCTCCTGTCTGGTCTCTGCCCACCTTGTAGTTTGATGATGTTGCCTTTTCCTAAGGGAGGTTTCATTCACAGCACTAACTGGCCTTTCTGCCTGTGTGGCTCCACAGTATTTGCTGAAAGCCTTGCTCCTGAAATGTGTAAAATACTGAGGTTTATGACAGCGAGCTTAGCTTACAGAACCCACCATCCCAGGTTTGTGAAGTTTGAAGGACCCAGAAGACGACACCTGCCCACATGGTAGGATCATTTGGGTGCCTCTGACACCTTCTTGGGCAGGTGGAGGTTCCCAATGCTGGAGACTCCTCACTCTGTTTCAGCACATGCATATATGCATATCCCTTCTATTGGGATTTATCCTGTATCTAAATGGAGTCTCTCATGTTTAGCTTCCTTACTACTTCTCCTAACCAGATTGAATCCAGACAGAAGATTATTCCCTTCCTCCTTGTGGAATTTCTTATGTATTTTTGTATTTATGTATCTACTCCATCCTGTTTCCCCACTCCGCCCAGTTTATCTCACCCCTACTACCACAACTCCTTGCAACAGAGAAACAAATGTCAATTTTTCCATTGTCTCCTAGGTGCCAGCTATGTTAAAATGCAGTTTCTTATTCTGTTTTTTAAGGGCTACTCCCAGCTCCACCCTGGCTGACTCCATGCATCCCCAGCCCAGTGCTCCTCCTGGTGCATCATTTGCAGACACCCATGGCATGCCTTTTCCTGACCAGTTCTCAAGACTCTCCCTGAAATCATATCTACATGTCCCACAGTAAAGATGTAATAGCAGAGTACAGCAGCTACAGGTCCCTTGGCTTTAAGCTTCCAAAGCCATGTTCTTGTTCTCAGACTTGGGTTGTCCCAGTGTTTCATCTATGCCCTGATTGTAACCCGGCAGTTGAGAGATGAAAGGTGGAAGTCTCTTTTAACCCGTCTACAGTCCCTGGTGACTTGGAGACAGTTCTGCAAGCCTGGCCCTTTCCCAAGCAGCTGCGGGCAGCAGTACTGTGTCCTTGGGAAGGATCTGTCCCAGGTGAGGGCAAGTGCAATTGGCTCCCTCTCAGCAGAGAAGATGGAGTGCAGCCTCACCATCAGTCCCCACTTCCTGTCCTCCACCCACATGAAAGCAAACTCACTCTGCTGCTGTGTGTCTGTCCACCTGTTAGTGCAATTAAGTCCATCGAACGTGGTGATGGTAGGGGCACCTAAGGGTTACTTGAGGCAGCTTTGAGTGGCCAGTGATCATAGTGTAGCAGTGAAACACCCATGCCTGGGACCAAGAAGTGTTAGGAAGGCAGTGGTTTGTCCCTGTGTGTTACAGGTTACATGCACAGGTCCGGAGAGTGCGAGCTCAGCTCCAGCCACCACATGTGTGCGCGGCTGTGTGCGTGTCTTGGAGGGAAAAGGACAGAAAGTTTTCATTTTAAAATTAAATTCATGAGATAGCCAGACCTTTCAGCTTTTTAATACAAACAGTGATTTATTGATGCACTTAGGAAATAAGCCAGGAGCGAACAAATTCATCACGCACCGTCCTTTCCGAGCTGCTGTGGCAGCGGTGTGGGGAGCTCCGAGTCCCAGCAGCAGAGCCTCCGCTCTGGGAAGACAACACAGCTCTGTCGCTCTCACCCCACCACAGCTGCTGAGGGTCCTGGCCTGGGGTTTCATTAGCTTCTTTTTGCTGTGAGAAAAAAATAAAAGGATTGGCCATCTACCAAATTCCCCTTCTCCCCATTCCTTCCTTTGGCTGCTGGAAAAAGGATGCAAAGTGCACTTTGTACATGCAACATGAAGCTCCAAGCTCATCTTCTATAAATTAAATCCCAATAAACCCTCCAACATGAAGCTTGTTTAAAGTGTTCCCAGGTCGAGGCTTCTCTGGCCTTTCTGATGATTTCTTACCTCTCACGTGTTTGCACTTGAACTCGGTCACTTCAATTTTGCCTGCCCTGTGTTTGTAATATTCCCCCAGCGCTTCAGAACAGCAACATGCACAGCAGCACATCCCGCAGCCACCATGTGGCCGGGCCATAGGTCTTTCTGCCTGGTTTTCCTGGGGACTTCCAACTTTTCCCTCTCCTTGTTCAGAGGAGATGTTTTACAAAATGTGTGCATTCATCTCATTAGCCCCAAACCCTATGTATGGTATGAGTCCTGATACCAAATAGTTCCCAGCAGGGAGAATGAGAATGGACAGGCTTCTGAAAATGTTTGGATTTATACAGGAGGAGGTGGCATTGGAAGTGAGCTGGTTCTTTTCTTCCTTAATCCATACCTTATTGTGTGACAGAGTTTTAGCCTGATTAAAAAACTGGTTTTAATATAGAGCTGGTGCCATTTGGTGTCAGTCTGTGATTTTTCAAGATTTTTGCATCATTTAGACTCCCTGTGGTACTTTACTTTCTCTCCAAGATGAAAAGGACAATATTTAATGACCTAGTTGTGAAGTTTTCCCAGGAAAGTATCAGCATATATGGCTGCATGTGTGTCTGTTGCCAGATTTTGATGGGTTTAGTGTTGTTTCTTTTCTAGCACCCAACTAGTACTTGTCTAGTACCTGGACAAAGAAGAGTGAATGCCAAAGTTGATGTGGGTTTGAGGGGTGCTGTTAATCAAATAATTGTAGTCTCTGGACCAAAAGAAATGCAACTGCTGAAATATCTCACCCTTCTCTGCTACATACACGCACAGACAAAGATGGAGATGTGCATAGGAAGAAGGAGGAAACATATGAAGAAATTCAGGATTTTTGACAATACAGTGGTAGCAGCTACTGTGTATTGACTGTTTTACTCTCAAGAGCTTTGATCCTCTTTTTCACAGCCCTGGTGCATTTTGTGCTGTAGGAACTGAAAGTGGTGTGGTTATCTTGTCTTGCAATACAGAGAATTGGAAAAAAATGTGTATTCGGCCTAATCTTCTCTGTGGGGCAATAAGTTCAGTGCATGAAATGGAGAAACGAAAGCAGCTTTGTAATGTTTCAAGAGTTTCCTTCAGAGGATATAATTTGTCTCTAAAATGTTCTCACTTAGTAAAATCACTCCTAAGTTAATGTTAGTTTTGTTATCTTCTATTATCCAGCCACTCTGTTGAGACATTTTCATAGCAAATTCATATTCCAGTTTGTCTGTCCATAAGTTGTCAGGGAAGATGTTAAGCATTTCCATCTCCAGTACACACAATGTGCTTTCTCTGAATGAATATTAATTGAGATTTTGGTGAGATTCTCATTTGAGTGCTGGAAGGTTTTGAAAAAGTTCAGTCAAAAATAATATGCTATGAAATGCGAAGTAGATCAAAGTATGAAACGTTGCAAAAATATTACTTTAAAAAAATTGTTGCAGTCCAGGTCAGTTTAATAAATTCTCTTTATCAGAAATGCAATTGTTCTCTTAGATACAGTGTTTTGATTCACATAGTTACAATTGTCTTACTGTCATCTGTAAAAATCAGCAAAGAGTAATAATTATTTGAGATAATTAGAGAAATGCTTATCCTTGGGCTGTTGAGTATGAAAAAATGCTAGTTCCCCATTATTGTCTAATGCTGAACATTTTTAAGAATACAATCTAGAATTTGGTGTATAGCACATATATACACTAAGTAGAGTAGTTACGGATACAAATTGTAAAAGCCAAGTATTAAAATAGTCTAAACTATGTTTGTAACTTCAAGAGTGCCCATCAAAGTTTCAAGAGCCTTATTCACACTTTTTATGTGAGAACAGGATTGGAAATGTAACATCATGCTCAAAAAACCTCCACCCTTTTAGCATCTGGGAAAATATAAATAATATTGAGAAACATTTTGTATATTGAATAACAAACATTTCATAGAGCGCAAATGGTGTGGTTGATAAGCTACAGGAAGGAGAGCTGATAACATCTGAGAGATTTCAGACAACTGAAAGACTAATCTCTCTTGATGTCATATAACCAGGACCATTAGTGCCACCTATAGTTAGTCTGCCTGACACTTCTCACTTTAAGACCTTTTTTTTTTGGTGGATTTTGAGCCTGTTGCAAACTCCTTCTGAACAAATACCATTAAGAAGAATTTGGTTGAGATGAGCTCTGGTTTACTAAGCTTGACAGTACTACTGGATAGACCCAGCTGGGTGTCAGCTGGTTTTTAATTGGTGGCTGCTTGGACCACAGGTGAGGGGAACGCTGCAGCAGCTTGCGTAGTTCTAGCACAGGACAGAAACCAAACTTCAAAACATGAAGGTAACTGAAGAATTAAAGGCAGATACAAAGTCTTCATTAATGCAAAACTGAAGAGAAAAAGCAGTTTAGCAAGGCATGGACTGCAAACCCCATTCATAATATTTGTCCTCCTTATTCCACTCTAATTTGGATAATTTCACCCTTCAGTCTGCCATGACCATATTTCATGTTAGCACTTCCAACATAGGTTGGTTGTGAGCCTAGTTAAATTAATGTACAGAATTAGCTGCAGGCAATGCAGCAGAAATAAATAAAATCCTGCCTTGTAAATGTGGGGGTTACTTCTTTCCACACTATTTTTTTTTAATAGTGAGACAAAATTTAATTAATGGGCTTTTTGAGTGACACTTCGGTATTTCTATCCTTCTATTAAAAAACTGCTTTCAGTGCAGGTACCTCTGCATTGGATTGATCTCGGTGCCTGGTTTGCAGTACACTACTATATTCAGAAAAAAAGTTAGTTAAAAATTCCCTTCGTTTAAATCTGTACTTGCTGCTTGGCCATGAAGCTTGGAAAGGTCTTCAAAGATTATTTTATCCTGCTGTGCCTAAGTAACCAGAAGAAAATACCTCCCATCTCATTACTCTGATTTACCTTGAATAACCTTTGCACGTCGTGAGTTGATGACTGCCAGTTGGTCAGCATATGTATTTCTGATCAGTCTATTCTCTAGTGCTCTGCATAAAAAGCCCTCCTGTCCCCCATTCCCTGCGCACCACCCCCCCCTCCTTCCTGCTGTACAGAAGACATCCACATGAGCAGAGCGTGCTGGATTTAGCTTTCCTCCCCTGTTGTTAGTTTGGGACTGATGGAGATGAGAAGCTTCTGGGATCAGAGTGTCCCCAGACTACATTTATCTTTTTCTTTTTTTAAATGCCACTGAGCTTGGGAGTCTCCCGCTGCTCATGTTGCTTCACTGTTCAACTTGGTTGCTGCATCAGAAAAGGAAGGAAAACTTTGATCTTGACATGCCCTTCTTCTCTGTCCCAGCTTACAACTTCTGCAGAAAAAAAACCCCATGATTCAAGTGCATCTGTGGTGACAGTCCTTTCAGGGAAGAACAGATGCTTTTATCAGATGTCTTCCCAAAATCTTTAATGTCCAGATAAGCCCAAGTGAACTGTCAGAGGACAGACCCAAGCACTGACTTTATCACCATCCCCATGCTGCTCTCAGGTAACCTGCCCACAGGCTTAAAAGTGTCCTTTCCCAAAGTGAGGTAGATTTAGGCCATTACTTACTGTGGCTTCCAGAACTGAGGGATCAGCAGGACCTCTGGCAATGACCACAGAGGCAGCAATCAGTGTCCAGGCAGCAGCTGTGCCCTCACAGCTCCGCTACAGGCACATCTATAACAGCTTTGGAGGAAGACAGTCCATGACCCTAATTGTTTGACTTGCCCTTCACCATCTATGTGTTTAAAGGTATCTGTCCCTTGGATCTTATCTCTCTGGCTGCTTAAATTTGTAGGGTATATTTTCTTCATTAGCTGTGAGCACCTTTGCACATTTTCACTGACCAAGTGGACCTTCAGTCTCGTGTAATCTTATTGTTTTCCCAGTTCCCCTCACCAGCTTCAGGAGTGGAATTATTATGTGGTTAAAAGCCTTGCCTATAACTTAAAATGAAGAGGAACCATATTAGCATTAGATAACTCACTGTTAGTATATAATTTCAAAATACTAAATTGAAAAATGATGTTATGATTACCTTGCATGGTGCTGTAGACTCTACAGATCATGGAGGATGTCCTCAGTGCAAAGGCACATCCTACATGGATGCCTACATGGCACTTCATCCATCAGCCATACCAAATGGTACTGTCATTTATGAGAACAAGACAATACCCTTTTACTGTTGCATTGCTATTTGATATGCATTCTTTGTGCCATCAGACAGGCCAGAGCACATGCAGAGCTGACCCTGGGGTGTTGGTGTATACTTAGTAAATGTAGCTGACAAACCTGTATGCCATTTCTTTGTCTTTTTTTCCATGTTAAAAATAATGAGAGGCAAGTACCACTTGAAAATGCACAAGTGTAATCTTTTAAGTGAATTTAATGTAGTACAGTCTTATTTGCAATTGCAAATACTAAGGCTGCATTTTTCCCCTTACTCCAAATGCCTGAAAATCTCATTAATGTTAATGTATGGGAAAGAAGTGCTTAGCTTATTGATGGAGGAATGAAATCAGGAGCAAAGCACATCTCTGCAAAGATTCATCTGCAGATTAGGGTCTGAAGCAACCATTAGATTATCAAATCTGACCTTCTATCTAATACAGGCCATAGAATCTCATCCACTTAATTCTGTATTTATCCCAAGAACAGCACTAGAAAATCAAATACAGTGCATTAACATATTATAATTTAGCAATATATTCAGGCATTTCTCCTTTTTTTAACCCTAAAACCAGAGGCAAACAGCACTACTGTGCTATATGATTATTGATGAAAATCTGCAGGAGGAGAGATTTTAGCTTTTTATCTGTCTGCAGAGAAGAATTTGTGTGTCTTTGTGCTTGCATAGGATTTTGTTTAGTTCTTTGAAAATTATTCATTGGTAACTCTAACCATTACAAAGCTGGTTGAGAACCATTAGTTCTGTTTTTCTCTGAGGACAGCACAAATTGAAATAGGGATTTTTGTATTTTTTTAACAGAAAAAAGTAATTTTCTTGAAAAATCTGTGTGGTCCTTGACAATTGCTTTCTAACATCTTATTTGGAAACTCCCTGCCAGTCAGTTTTCCTAGGAAGCACGAAGCACATTTCACATCTGGTTTCTCATCCCTTTGACTATAACACAAAACTGCCCTTGAAGTGCACCTGGGAGGTATCCAGGGGGATACCACACACACACACACACACACACACACACAAATGAGCCAAACTGTCTAAAAGACCTGCACTGGGCTATTGCATGTTTTAACCATTAGCCAGCATTTTACTGAACAAAGGGGCTAAAGAGATGAGACGAGATGAGGAAAGTATCAAGGAATTCAGAGGAGAAGTGGTGGGTGGCACTGCACAAAATACAGATGTCCCAGAACTGGCACATCAATATTCTCTGAAGAAAAAAATCCTCCTGCCCAAGTTTGAGGTGCCCCAACCCCTTGGTGTTGCTCATCCTATGAAAACATTTCTTTGCAACCCACCACAGCCCAGAGGGAGGGAGAGTCTCTGCTGCTCACATGTTGCAAAAGCTTTTGCTGCCCCTTGGGCAGGTGAAACCTGGGCTCTTAGGGCTTGTCTGTAACAATGCAATTTCTATTTCCTTCCTCTCTAAAGCTCAGAAATCCTGCAACTAGCTTGGTCCCATCTTGAAATTTTGTCTGGGTTTTCGACTCAAAAGTGCATTTGGATCCTGTTCTTTGTGGGGTTTTTTAAAAAATATGAATCATGGCTAACTACTGCTATTGAAAGCAGATATTTGACCTGTGACTGCAGGAACTGGAGGTTCACTATGAACCCCCAAGCTGGTGCAAAACCATTTTCCAAGGATGAGGAGTTTTGCCTGGCATAATGGTTTTGTCTGGTATACTGGCAAGGAGGAAGACCCCTATAACCAAAGGAGCCCCTACAGCAGATGCACAGTCTACATTGCCTCAAATACTTCTTTGCAGAGTCCTGTGATCCATGATAACCTAAGTAGAAGATACTAGAGAAATACTTCCAAAAGACTGAGCATATAAGAAGGAATCTCAGAGCTCCTTGCCTATCAAAGAAGAAGGTCAATACTTGCCTTAATTCTTGGCTTTGAGGCTAAATTAGTTACTGAGCATAAGGCAGGTAAATGGTGTTAAATAAATGTAAATAACATTAACCAAACCTTCTCCCTGTTGCTTTGATGCAATTTCTTCACAATATGTAAAAAGGCATTCGTAGCACTGATGGTAGGGCTGCACAAAACAACACCATGCCATGCAGAGACACCCCAGGTGGCTCTGAATAACCAAACACAGGAGCCTGCACTAGCATGGCCCTTTGCTTGAGCTAATATTCCCTGTTTCCTGGAGGAGCTCATTGCCTGCCTTAGTAGAAGCTCTTGCTGTGGTTGCTGGACACAGTCTGGGCAGGAGTGGCTGGTGGTGAGAGAGTGGCCTTCTCTGCACAGCTGCTGTGTGGGTCCTCCCTAAAACAGAATAAAGACTCTCCAAAGTATCCAGTAGCACTGATAGTTGAAAGTTAGGGCACTGTTATCAAAATAGTAAGGAACATAGAACTGTGTGTGTTAGAAGACCACACACTCTTTCTTTCTCTGTTAATGTGGCTTCAGCAGAGAGGCAAATTTATCATGGATATTCTGTTCAGTGAAGAAATCGCATATGAGTGAATGGTTCTCTTGGAGAGTTGCAGGAATATCCATGGGCTTCATTTATTCTGACAAGGTCATAGCCAGGTAACAAGCCACGATTATTCAATTCTCTAACATAAAATACACCAGCAACAAGGGCACAAACTTTTTATTTTGAAAAATTTTCCAATTCTGGTGTCTCCCTACCCCATGTTAGCAGCAAACGGGGTCCAACACTGCTGTAGCGATGGGATGGACTGCAGAGTGGACTAAGCAGTGACCACATGTCAGATTGAGGGTTCTGTAAATACACTTGCCACCAGGCTGTGTGAGCACTTGTGCTCCTTCATGTTGGCTTCAAAGCAGACCTCTGGAAGCTTTGTGAACAGCATTTAAAAAGTATCAAGAAGTTTGTGTATCAAGAAGTTTGGAGACAAAAAGAGTTTATCTTCTAGAATAGGAACAGTTTTACTCTGCCACACAGTGAACTGTTCTATGCAGGCAGAAATCTACTTTTCTATGAATTTATATAATAAGCAAAAAGGCAGTGAGAGTTTCCCAGCCGCTTGACTTACTGGTGCCTGTGCTTTCTTTGCAGTTGTCCAACACAGCAATTCTTCATCAGATTAGACGAGACCAAGTGACAGACACGTGCCGAGCAAACAGTGTGTCCAGCAGGAAGCGCCGCGTGCTGACACCCAATGATCTCAAACACCTGGTTGTGGATGAAGATCATGAAATGATCTATTGCTATGTCCCCAAAGTGGCCTGCACAAACTGGAAGAGAGTCATGATGGTTTTGACGGGAAAAGGCAAATACAGCGATCCGATGGAAATCCCAGCCAATGAAGCCCACGTGTCTTCAAACCTGAAGACCCTCAACCAGTACAGCATCCCAGAGATCAACCACCGCTTGAAAAACTACATGAAGTTCCTCTTTGTTCGCGAGCCTTTTGAGAGACTGGTGTCAGCCTACAGGAACAAGTTCACCCAGAAGTACAACACTTCCTTCCACAAGCGATACGGCACCAAAATCGTGAGGCGTCAGAGGAAAAACGCAACCCAGGAAGCTCTGCGCAAAGGCGATGATGTGAAATTTGAAGAGTTTGTGGCATATCTCATCGACCCACACACCCAAAAAGAAGAGCCCTTCAATGAGCACTGGCAGACTGTGTACTCCCTCTGCCACCCTTGCCACATCCACTACGACCTCATAGGAAAATACGAAACGCTTGAAGAGGATTCGAATTACATTCTCCAGCTGGCAGGAGTAGGCAACTACCTGAAATTCCCCACCTATGCAAAGTCTACGAGAACTACTGATGAAATGACCACAGAGTTCTTCCAGAACATCAGCTCTGAGCACCAAACGCAGCTGTATGAAGTCTACAAACTTGATTTTTTAATGTTCAATTACTCAGTGCCAAGCTACCTGAAATTGGAATGAGGGATGGGTTGGGGGGAGAGAGGGGAGAGAAAGCCTGTTTTATTTAAGATTTTTATTTGTCATAATAAATATGGAGAATGGGTTATTTTGTAAATTAATATTTTCTTTTTTTGAATGATGCTGCGAGCAGCACAGTCAAAATTATTTAAATCAACTGTAAGAAAGGACAGCTCTCTTTGCAGGGTAACAGGATTGTGACGATCTAGCTGTAGAAATGACTAATACTGCTACACTGTTTAAAAAAATGTTGTGTTCTGGTGAATTTCATTGATCTTGCATTCCTCCAATTCTAATTAATGTTATTTATACTTATTTAAAACATTGTCTCTTGGTAGGTGTCACTTCAGCAGCAGAGATAACATAACATTTGGACAAAAGGAGTCTGGGTTTGTGCTTTCCTCAGTAGAGCTTGTCTCTGGGTATTACTCTTCCATTAGCCATTGATTCAGGTAAATACAGAAATGGTTCTAGATACCACATGCTTTGAGAAGAGTGGGGGAAATAAGTTCTTCAGAAAGTGATATTGCACTCTACACTAGTACAAAATCTATCTTTCTAGCCCTGAAGAGGAAAAATAAACCAGACTTGGGTAGATACGTGCTATATAAAACCCATGACTGAAAGAAATGTGAATGTATTCCTCAGAAAGAGAAACCTTGAACCTTTTATAAATCCTATTGAGCTTATCAAGAATATGACCAGTCTCATTGTCTCTTAATTTGGGCCTGCCAGCCCAAAAAAATGCAGATTTGCACATGGTCCATCAGAAAAAAACCAGCATTTTGGAAGTGACTGTAAGAGATTTCTGAATGCTCAAAGCAATTGGCATTGACTTAATTCATATCCAGGACGGGGTTGGGGGAACTTCATCCTCTGCAAGTTGGCCCTCTCTGACAAATCTTAAGATGGACAACCAGAGCTGGCTCGAGAGACCCCAGTCATGATACATTGCTATAAATGATCTGGCCATGTCATTTGAAAAGTCAAAAAGTCATCTTCATGTTAATAGCATGCAAGACAATAAAAAAGGTCTCATCGTCCCACGTGCTGGTTTCATGGCTTTTTCCTAGGGGGAAGAGGGAGTCTTCTTTTTTCAGTTGATGCCTAAATACTATTGACAGGGATGTTTTTAAATTCCAGTGGGTTAGAAATTCATCTTAAGTGAGCCCTAGTGTAAGGCCATGACCTTTTGCATTAAGGTGAATGTCTCAGTACTGGTTGTTTTGTGTACAACAGCTTGTTGGGATGACAGATTGTACCAGTCACAATTGTTTTGGGCAAGCAAACAGTAATCTATTCACACCAAATAAATAATGAAAAATGAGATTTCAGTGTGGATCTGTTAGCCAGCTAGTGAGAGCAGAAGATCAGGCTTCTCCAAATGTTTGCTTCAGTTTGACGCAGGTGAGGTGCATGGCCTGGGGAATGCTCTGTAGCCACCCCAAGGTGTCCTGTCTGGGGGTGGCAGCGCCATCAGAGAGCCGAAGGGCAAAAGGAGGCAGAGGCTTAAATTGAGGCACTTGTGGGAATCTAAAATATGTTTTAAAGTTGATAGATGGTTTAAGTGGGGTTTTTGAATTGCCTGTGTGTCAATCTTAAGATCGAAACAAACCCTTCCAGAAATTACTGATGATTTAAATAAACTCAATTGAAGGCAGAGCTGTTTTAACAGTATCAGAGCCAGATCCTGAAAATGTATTGTACAGTAGCCAGTAATATCCACTAAATTACGTTAGTTTCCAGGACACAGATGTGATTAAAGAAGAAAAATAGTTTGCATCTTATTTGATAAAAATAAGTTGCTGAATAAATCTCATAGAAAAAAAATAACAAACAGCAGCTAAAGTCCTTTCACAATTGGATTTGGTCTTAGGCAGGACTCGGATCATTATTTTTTGTATCATACCATACAAATATATCTCTCATCCATTCTGGAACAGCCAGTTTTCATAACCCAGGTCCTATTTATAACCCAGAGCACTGGCCCAGTGGCAAGCAAAGGGATAGCTGGCTGTGCCTATCCACCCTGGATTCCTGTTGGTTGGTTGCTGGCGGGTCTTTTACTGAAAGCAGTTTTGTCTCATTTAGAGTATGTGGAGCTGTTGGAAGTGCCTCTCACAGTGTGCCCTGGCTTTTTTGTGTTCCTAGTTCAATGGTTGTATGTTTGTTAAAAAACAACTGAGGGTAGATTCCCCTTTCTCCCCCCGCCTTGCAATACTTCCTACAAGCTATTTGTGTGCTTGTTTGGTCTTGCATCCAACAGTGCTCCTATTTTGGTCCAATTTTCTCCTCAGTTAGCTGTTAATTTCTCCAGGAGGAGGTGATGTTAATTTTTTCATTTAAGACAAAAGTGGCCTGAGAAAGAAAATATTTTAACAATGGTGTGGGCTTCCCCCTTTGTTTTTGTACTTGAGCATCATCACCACGTTTTTATCTGTTCTGAAATACTCCCTTTAGTTTCACAGCCTTGTAGACACAAAAGCCCTATTTGACAGCTCTGATAGAAAAGCTGTAGGTGAAAAACATGTTCAGGAGATCTGAGGAGTGAGCATTACTCCAGCCAGGATTTTTAGCAGCAGCTTTGAGTTTGATTACCCAAATTCTGCCTCCCCACAGAGGGCTGCTCTGTGGGTGCATGCTCACCACTGAGAGGAGTGGACTAAAAGTGGGCACTTTTAAGTCACTTGCTTTTTAAAAACCTCGATCCCAAACTACTACAACCTGGTTATTTAGTGTGTTATATCTGTTTTGGGGTGCTGTGAATAGGCTGTAGACTGTGTTTAAAACGAACAGCTGACATGCTGGATTTGATCATGCAGTGAGCACAAAGCCCTCACCAGCTCAGAGAAGGATCACAGATGTTAAGGAATAGCCTTTTCTTTTGGTCTACTGAGTGTGTTGTTTCTACTGAGCCAAAAAATATCTCTTTCTACTGCAGCCACACAGAAGGGATGGTCAGGGTTGTTCATCTTTATCTCAGTGAGATGGCAGCCACCACCTGCAGGGGGCGGGGGGGCAGCCAGGGAATCAGGCTGGTTTTACCCTCACCTCTTCACTGAGTTTCTCAGCTGGAGGAGAAGAGGGGCTGGTCTGCTCCCAAGCTCTGCCTCCCTCACAGCTTCATTTCTGCTGTGGCCACAGCTACTCCTGGGAGACAAACAGGCAGCACTGAGCCACAGCAAAATACAAAATACAGATTTCCTCGTGGGACAGCAAAGGCCACCTAGGGAGCTGTTGTTGTAAAAGGATGTGCATTAGTTATGATCGAGTCATAATGAGCACAGAGAGGACCCAATGGGGGAAGTCTTGCTCCCCACCTCTGTCCCCAGCCCCTTAAAGCTGCTGGAGCAGTGATTCTTTATCTCTGAGCAGCTGATGCCTCCCTGTCACTTGGCGTGGCCAGCACTGAGCCCAGCAGTGCTGGTGGCTCTGTACTCGGCACAATACCCACAGCCAGGGGTTCATTCTCCCCAGATGGCCCCAAGCACCTTAACCTGGAGGGCAGGCTGGATTTGGCCCATCGAACATGGTGGTGACTCCTGGGTGGTGGAAGGTCCCCCCAACCCTGACTTGGTCCATGCTTCAGCCTCTTTGTAAACCACATCCATTACCACAGAAATGTGCAAACTGCCTGAACCATGCGCTGTGTAAGACAAGTGAAATAAATAATCCACAAGCAGAAGTGCTTTTAGAAGTAAAATGTTTTAGGGTTTCACTGTAGTCTGCTGCACTTTTCAGGTACAAAAAGGGACTGTCCTTACTATTACTCTTGTTACAGAGAGTGTTATTTTCTTACATGCATGCACAATACAATGTGTACGAATAATTTAACATCAATGTGGGGTTGGATTTTTTTTTAACCTATTTGTATGCAGTAGAAGGCTTGTTGTAGAAAAGTATCTCCTCATACTTAAATATACTGTTAATAAAGAAAAAAGCTAAATTATACATTGCCAACACAAGTGTGAACTGCTCATGAATCTTTCCTTAAAAAAGCCATTCAAGCCTGATTATTTTTCTAAGTAACTTCAATTAAATTGAAGAAAGAAAGTTCCTCTCTGTGTGCTTTATTTCTGGCTCATGCTTTCAGGGTGGATTTTTCAGGGTGGGATTTTTGTCTACATGGCTTTCCTTTCTCACCTGCGTTATTGTGGCAGGACACACAGAAGACTTAAAATTATCTACTACTGTGGAGCAGGAAAGCTGAAGTCATCTAACAGCATCCCTCTTGCTCCTCTTCTTTCTTGAGTTCCCAGCCAGCAAGGATGAGGGCTGTCAGTTTAAGACCTGTTGCATGCCCAGAAACATTGTCCTACCTCAAGCAAAGGTGATTTAGAGCCAGACAGATGACGTAAACTCCAGGTACCTGATGAGCTTCAGCCCATGTGCTTGCTCACCTTCATGTGAATCCACTAGTAATGGCTTTGAGTTTTTAACATTTCCATCAGTCCCCAAGCCTGCGTAGTATTGTCCATGGTCTTCACTGAGGCCACATCTAACCCCAAAGTGGAAACTTCCAACTGAGCTTTGAAGACAAACTCAAGATCTCTTTGTAGGTGACATGCTTTAGGTCACTGAACATCTTGGTATCCCATCACTGTAACCTCTTCAGCATCTTAACATGCCTCCTGAATTGGGGAGGGCCCCAAAACTGAATGCCACATTCTGGGTGCAGCCCTGCCAGTGACAAACAGACCACTGAACCTGCCAGCCCCGCTCCTCACAGGGCAAACATCATTCACAATGAGAGCAGAGACAACCAGAAAATAGGCCATCTGCTGAGCAAGTGTCATAGTACATGATGGGGCACTGGCCAAGCCCATTCCCACCTCAAATGCCCCATCACCCTGCACTCCCTAATTAATAGGCAGAACTGCAGCACTGTTTATTGAAATCGCAGCTTGGCTGTGCATATTAAGATAACAACCTTCACCTTTCAAAACATTGGTGATTTGTGTCTTCTACAGTCTCAACCAGAGGGAGATAATTAAGAAGGTCTTGAGAAGGACTGGATCTAAGTGAGCACTTAGCCTGAGTCTGGCCACCCTGCTGATTGTTCTGTATCCCTTTGGCAGCTTGGCAGGGCAGGGAATACACACTCTTGGAAGTGATGCAATCCTCTTCCAGCAGTGCATGGGTCTCGCCACTGTACTGCCCTGAGAGAGCCCCTCGGCTGCATTCACAGAGATGGAGTGCAGTGTCATGCAGAAACAAGGGCCAGGAGAAGTCTCCAGGAAATCCCTTGGCTGTGTGGGGGTCAGTGCACTGGGGCATGCCAGGGAACCGAGCACAGGCAAGGGGAACCAGCAGCTGCAGAGGTCAGCCATGGAGGGAGGGAGCTGGAGGCTTTAAAAAATTGAAGTCACATGCACACAAAACTGGAAACTTCCATTTTTGAGGCAATGGGATAAGAAATGGCCTCTCTGCACAGCTCTTGGGTGCACAACTATCAGGTGATTTCCTTTGTTGCCTGTAAGAATAGCAGAGAAAGAAGCCCAGTCCTTGATACTGCCACAGACTCACAAAAGCACCAGTGGAAGGAAGCTCGAGGATTTGTCCTTTTGGCAAGCCTCAATTTTTCCATTAAATAATTACAAATTTACAAACCCCCTTCATTTTGGCACCCAGGAGCTGCCTGCAGCAAAGACCTCAGGCAGCTGCTGTACGAGTAGAGCTGGCAGCAGCAGAGCTCTGTGCAGCACCCCCAGGGCACTGGGGAGATGAATGTGCAGCACTGGGGGGATGTGACAAACTGTAAGGATCCTGCATGACTGAGGTGTCCCCTTGCCCAAGTGAGTAATTCCAGTGGAGCTAATGCAAAGTTTGAAGAAAGCCTGTTCCTGTAGTCATAATATGCTCCCTGTGCAAGCACGAACTCTGACACTTCCCTACCTTTGTTTGCATGCAAGTGCATTTCATTTAATTCCATCATAATTGCAAAAACATTTAAAATACGGGAAACTGGAAGGAAAAGAGAAAAAAATTAAACAAGTGTAGAGAAGAAACTAGAGCATATGCTTCCCAACCAACAGCACAGTGCTTTTCTCACTAGTTGTGTTACACATCATCACGTACAAGACTCCTGATGCCACACAAAAATATCTTGCTTTTCCAGGTGCACCTACAAGTTTGCCAAAGACTGAAAATTTTGAAAAATTAGAGTGGTTTTATTCTTCAATGCGCTAAAGGTCACATATCCAAAAGCCACCTCCCCAACTTGCATGCAAATCAGTTTTTTTAAAAAACTGTATTAAAAGAGGAAAATCAAATTTCTCTTTCCTATTGGCATGACAAAAAGCCAACTGTTTCCACTGTTACTTGAAATGTCATTCTACTGGAGTGCTCAAGCCTCCTGACTATGAGATTCAACTCACTGTCAATAAATAACTTCTGCTGGCTAAGTCAGAGCC
Organism: Corapipo altera; assembly: GCF_003945725.1. NCBI lineage: Eukaryota > Metazoa > Chordata > Aves > Passeriformes > Pipridae > Corapipo > Corapipo altera. The sequence goes on from NW_020884873.1 coordinate 12,651,375, forward strand.
ATTTAGGACCCAGAGTAGTGACCTATTCATGGAAGAAAAAAGAAAATATTATCATTCATTTATACGTTGTTTAAAATATATTTTGCCAATATTTAATAATGTTACTAATTTTGAATTGAAATTGATTCCTCTGTCCCTATTTTTTGAGTAAATGCAGCCTGAGCTAATATTTCTTTAGGTGCACATGTCCTATCACTAGGCAATTAATGGAAAGTTCATGTTGGAAAATGAGACATAGCATTTAAAGTAAAATTATGTGGATTTGAAAATCTCATTTCAATCAGAGTTTTTAATTAAAAAGCAAGTAACCAGCAAAGCTGTTTTGAATCCAAATCAATCCAAAGTTTATGCCCTCATTTCTGTATTTTTCACTAATACATAAAGCTGTCAGAGTAACATATAGCTGAATAATAACAGTTTAGCCATTAGGCTTTGGTTTATTCTAAAAACTAGAATTTTACTGTGACAATTCATGACTTTTTAGCAGCAAGAGGTCTCTGTGCTGTCAGTAGGTATTTGAAGCCCTATATCAAGTCAAAACCTGCAGCCCACACAGCCCCAATTTCCCATAAAAGCTTGTGCAAATATGGGGTTTAAGCCTTTCTTAGGCTCAATTTAGTCAGACTTACTTCAGCAGATAACCATTCTAGCTAAGGTTTAATTTTATGTCTAAAGCAGAGGTGTTGGGGTTTTTTTAAAATGTGATTGCTCTATGAATGTGATCAATCACTGCATTTTTTTATCTTTTTTTTAAACTTGAAAGAAATTAATTTAGAAAGAGAGATCAAATCAGAGCAAGCAGCCACAATACAAAGAGGCACGTGTTGGTTGCAGAGGTGTCCAGGTAAATGTTGAGACATCCATTGAAGAAAAACAAAATATATTCCTTTCAGGAATTATAGCTATTCATGATTTATGACGAAATTTTCCTTCACTTATATGGAAGGACATAACAATTTAACTATTTTGAATTAATTTTACAATGTACTTTGCTAGTTTATCATAAAAATGTTACTGCTGTGTGTGTGCAATACGATTTTATGTGCTGTATGTATCATTCCTACAGCAGATGCTTTTAAAGCATCCCTTTTTCACTTAGGAAAATTTCAAAAATTAAATCCACCATTTTTAAATGAAAAAACTCCTTGACGTGCAAGGATTAGAAGGAGGCATGGCTGAGTGCAATTCAGGTGACAAATTAAAGTCTGTATAACTATGGAAAAGGACTGCAAGATGGGAGGAACTGTAAGATGGAAAAGGAAAAGGACTGTAAGATGGAAAGTCTCAGTTTGGGGAGTCTCCTTGTGAGACACTGAGAATTAAATCAGAGGAAATGTTTGAGAACACAGTGGGGTGAACAATCCTGCTTTGCTTATTGTAGTGTGTTTCACGTTACCTAGCAAATCTTTAGTAGGGATTCTGGAAGCTGATTAAAACCTATAAATGCTCTCATATAAAAGAGTATTCCATGCTGGGAAATGCAGCCACAGCAGAGCACATAAGTTCTGTCCCAGTTCCTTAGCAAGGAGTTACACATTTGATTTGCAGTGTCTGGATTTCAGTCTTACTTTTCATGATATAAAGATGTCAGATGGAAAGCAGTCAGGTGAATACTTCTGAAATAATTAACAGGTTTCAGGTTTAAGATGTTTTGTCCTAGATTTTGAACAGCAGAAGCTCCATCTAAAGCAGAAGGAACTTTCACTTAGGAATGATGTGCCCTCCATACCCTAAACCAGGATAAGGCTGCAGTCAGCCTTTTTCTCATTGGTGTTGTCATAGTTCCTGTGATGGATGTCACTGTTAACTCCTCCATTATTATCAAATTAACATGCAAAGTGAGCTTTTGAGGAGCACAGAGATTTCCAGCTGGAGACAGACACTTTAGCTTTCCCTGCAGCAGGACATTTCAGTAGATGTACCCAGCCAGGTGTGCTCCTGTTTCCGAGTGAAATAACATGTTCACATTTTTCCTTTGATCAAATAAAAAGCCTCAGGATAATTAGCTGAAGAGATGATGGTGGTAACTAATGGTTTCCTTCTGCATCAGAGATCTTGCTGATGCAATTTGGGTTTAAGTCTTGATAGACGTGAACTGAATGCAGCCCTGTGCTGCATTGCCAGATGCTTTCCCCCCTTCTCAGAGGTTGTCAGACAGCAGAGAGGCTCCTAAACCTGGGCATCCTATCCCCCTGTCACTCACAGTCGTTCATTTCTATCAAGTGACCATCAGTCTGCCTTACAGAGCAAATATAACTCCTTGCATTTTTTGGCCTGAATTGTCTTATTAAAAACTTTGAAGTTTAATTTGTTGTGGGTTGTTAGTGACTAAGGATTCCAGGTCAATTCTCCCATTTCACAAGAGGAGTTAAATTGGTATCAGTGTTATACAAAATTGCCTCTGCTGCATAGCCATGAGCACCCTGTAGCCCTGAGAGGCAAGCACACAGATCTCCCCCTAGCTATGTGGCAACAGCCCTCCTATTCCTGATCCTGAGGGCTTGTATTGGAAAAGGGACTCCCAGTTATTCTGTAGCTTACAAGGACTTCCTGCATACTGGAGACAGCTGTCCTCAGAGCATATAGAGGGTGCATGGGTCGGTCTTGCCTAGTCCATAGAGCTGTAAGCCATACCTTCCTAAAAGCAGAAGAAATGGAAAAAAAAATCTCCTCTTATGTGTGGCAAGAGGTTTTTATAGAGGTATGAACGGGACAAAAATGGATTACAAGACTTAGTCCTTATCTAGCAAGAGATTGACCATGCACATATGTGAGGGATACACATGGCACAGTTGAGGTTCCTGCAGGTGTGCTGTGGTCCTGAAAAAAATCAGACAACTAAAAATGAGCTTTCACTGAACACCTCAATTCCATAATATGCCAGAAAAGTGGATGCAATGTTGTTAGAGTTGAATGAGAATCAACAACCAGAAAGGTAAAGAGTCATTAGTTTTGTCTCATGTTGTGAGAGGATTCCTATGCTTCTTGTAACCAGTGCTAAAAATGTTTGTTTCTCTTAGTGCCAGTCTAAAAGAGATAAAAATTCCAGAGGTATATGTGCATTAATCAGTGCTTTAAGTGCAGCTTCTGTATCTATTAAACATTCATGTAATGCAATAATCTAAAGTCAGAAGGACTTTGAAATATTTACAGGTTTCAATAAATGTTTAAAATGCAATTTTTGCAGCAAACAGCAGAACTGGACTTCCTTTGAACTGATGGACATTGCTGCATCTTCCTGTGTTCTAATAAGATGTGAAATTAAGGAGAACATGGATGGTAGAGGTATCAGGAAGCTCCCATCCCACAGGAAGTCAGCGAAGTAAAGGAGAACCTAAGCAGTTGGTTGAGACACTTTGCATGGTGCAGAGCAATGGCTCATGGAGCAGAGAGGGGCAAGATCAGTAAATATCTTGGAAGGGGGAGAGGAACAGTTCCATGGATAGCTTTCCTTTACCAACTTTCAGCCAAGTCTTACTATTTGCCAGCAACACCGTGGGTGTCTCAGTGTCACCTCTTCCAGGTACAGAGTCACAGGGGTGAAAACCCCACACAACCAGCACTGTGCCAATGCCATAGGCTGTTTAATGCCAAGACTATACAGTCAGGCTCAAAGTAAGAGATTTAGTCTCTGTAAGGGACGAATATAGTCTTAGCTTTTGTCAGTCTTACATGCAAGGCACGTAACCAGACATGGTTCTAACAGAGACAGGCTTCTTGACCTTGATCTTTTAAAAAAATTTTTTTAAAAAAAAATGAAGCAACTTTCTAGTTTGAGAATAGAGCAAAGGCCAGATGGAAATGAAACCTGAGAATGAGTACATCGTTTTGTATCTGAATTCACAGCATTTGAGATCTTACACATTTTGCACAAATGACACGCAGGTTTCTTAAGGTTTTGGGTTTTTTTCAAAGTCCTTTCTGTCTTTTGTTACAGTGGGGGACCACAGTCCCATACGTATTTGACAGACTTACATTACCATAGTGCTCAGTGGCCTTAATGGATTGGGCCTGAAGACAATGGCAATAGCAAAGCATTAAGACAAAATGAATGAAACAGAGAGAACTTCATGTAGTAGACAAATACAGAGCTTGCTTATGTCTCCCAATCATCCACACTTTTGTCTACAAAATGGTACCTGAGCTGATCTCAGTTACCTAAATGTGATCAAGCTTAACAAGTTCACTTTCACTTTGGAAATGCTCCAAACTCCAGAGGTACTCATCTCTTTTAAGTGAAAAAAGAGAGCTTTGTATGATCTAAAGCTAATCATAGTATGAGGATTTACAGGAACGTAGTGGATGCTTGCTTCTCAAGTATAAAACAAGTATTGTTGCTCATAATTTTTGAAATACCATTTAGAATGTCAGATTTATTAAAATGCTCTTCTACTGTAGATGGGACATAGCAAAAATTTCAGTAATCTGAACCAGGAGATGACAGAAAAAAAATGAGTCAACAGACAAAATCTTCTTACGATCCTGTTCACAGTAAAACTTAGAACGTAAACCTGAGAACTTAGAGATATTAATTTTTGAGGATCTGTTCAGAAGTCATTAGTTATCTACTAATCTAATTCATTCAGGACCCTATTTTACTTGCAAAAAGTAGATTTAAAACTATTCAAGGAAAGCACTTCCTTGACCTCTCAAGACTTTTAGGAGCTCTTGAAGAGGAAACAATCTCCCAAAAGAGCAAGTTGAAGAATGCTAAGTAAAGGAAGAAGCAGATTACAAGTATCGTTTGGACCAAGAAACAAAAGCATAAACAGAGGACATGATGGACTAGCTTGCATATTAAATAAATAACTAGCAGGACTTGAAATCAAATTAAGTTTCCAGCTGCACAGAAGGTCAGCCCTGCCAATGCTGCATGACTCCTGCTCTTGGGTATCCACCCACAATATGGCAATCTTGTATATTTACTAAGTATATTGGTTCTTAGCTTTAATCATGAATTATTCATGTCTGGCTAATGCCAGATTCCCTGGAGTATTCATGCACAGCATGTATGATGATCAAATTTTCATTGAATTTAACAGAAAGACTTCTCTTTAGGACTATCAGAATGAGGCTTTAATGACAAACCACATCTCTTTCCTAGTTCTTCCCCCCAACTAGATGTACAAAAAGCTGATTTTTTTAACTTTGAATACATACGGGAAAACGATAATGCAAAAGATTGCTGAGCAACAGGTTGACATGATTAGGAATGGATTAGAGAACACAGTCAAAACAATGTGTGGTATCACAAAAAATTTAGCCAGAAATAAAAGAAAAATCCTACTAAGGGACTTCACAATGCTTTCAATTCCTTGGGTACAGTTTATGAACATTATCTTACTTTTTTTAAAGCAGGTTATAATTCAATTACCCTATTCTGTTGCCATTTTCTGCACCTCTAAAGAGACTATCTCATTTGCAATAGCAGTTTTACCATTACAGTAATAATAAGGAATTTCAAACACTTCATTTCACTTGTGCTTATACTACTGGTTCCTGATGCATATTCTGGGCTATTCTTGGACTTAAGAGAGCTTTTTGTGATGCTCAGAACCGAAGTGAAATAGCAAATCTATTAAAAAGATGATAGGTCTTATTTTGAATCCTGGTTCTGCAAAATATTCTGCATTTGTAAAGACTTAATCCTCGTGCTGTTCTAATCTTTGTATGAGAAAAGTCTAATTTTGTTTGCAAATTGTAAAAAGAAGTGAAATTAATTTACCGCTCACCAGTTTCTCATCAACATTGTAAACATCCCCATGAAATTAATATATTAAACATGGGAGTGGAAGGATATTGCCAATTTAAACATCACAGATTAAGACAGTGTATACTGATGTTATAAAAATCAAAGTACTGATCTATATATGTTAAAAGAAGAATCCTCCCCTATATCAAACAGCATAATAGAGCTGTGGAACTATCCCAGCTGTATAATCACTCTAAAAAGAAGCTGGAGTCATTCAGGCATTCATTCAGAATTCCAACATCATTTCAAAGCATTACACAGAAAAAGAAAACTCCTACAGTATGAAACTGTTTTAAAGTTTTAAAGCTCCAAGTTTTAAAGCGGCATTTGCTTGTACTCTACAAATGAGATTATCCCCTTTCATACATGCTCATGGAGCAATTGAGATGGTCACAAAGTCCTTCAGAATGGAAAATGATACACATTTCAAATAACCCGCCCATCCTTCTACTCACCCTAGAGATATTTCTGAAGCAGAGAAAAAAAACCTCAGCAGACAGTAAAAATGACCAAACAAGAGAACTCCAAGAGTTACTCAGCATCAGATTATAGACAGTAACTTGTAAGGCAAAGTAACTGGAGCTTTTGGCTGGTCCAGCTCATCAGCAGATTGAAAATCTGTACAAGAAGTTGCAGGAGGAGCTTTAAGGTGATCCACATCTTAAATGAGGTGAATGAGCTGATATAAACCAGAATCAAAGAAAGTGCTCCATGCTGACACAAAAGCAAATAGATGTGAATCGGCCATAGCCCTAATTAGGCAGGACATTATAAAGGAAGGTTTGAAAGAATCTTCTAGCGGGTGGAGGGGAGGAAAACACTTAATGATTTTTAACACAGAGTCATCATTTTATCTGCCAGATTATAAAATATGGCTGCTTTGATAACAAGACACAGAATAACATTTCAGGATGTCCCTTTCAATGTACAAAAAGCACACAATTTGTCTCTGACAGAATTTCTAGTAACATTTCTTACCCACACACAAGTGAAGTAATTCACTCTTACTGGGTTGTGTTTAAAAAATCAAGTTGGTGGAATAGAATACTGTGAAAAGGCTGACTTGGCTAGAGTTAAAGTTGGTTTAGGGAGTACGGTTTTTGAGTACTTGATAAAATTCTCTTTTATCCAAGTACTCTTTTGTGTCATCTCCCATATTATTCTCATGGTTGGACTACTACTCCCCCTAGAAGTCAGTGGTAAGAACTTTTTGGCTTCATAACACGAGGTAGCAGAGTTTGCAAACCCTGTAAGTTTCTAAAATGCTCCTTTCCACATAGGAATCAAACCCTTTTCCACATCATAGATTATTTATTAACATCTTGTTCTTCCAGATGTCAAGACTCTCCCTGTTTTATCAATGTCATGCTTCTTTCCTCACTCAAGCTCCTTTTTAATCATATCTAAGAGCATTCTTTTTTTCCCCCACTCACTTCCACCATTCCCCAAAGTATCTCTTTTTACACCTCTTCCCCAAGTCCTTTCAACACGAGTTATATTTTTCTTCCCTTCCTGAGAAAAAAGTTTGGCTGTGCCTTTTGATTCTTTTCTCCAAATAACTTCCTTCTGTTTGCTCCTGCCTCTCATAATGAATGCTGTGTGAAAGTTTGCACCTTTTTCTTTCCCACAATATGGGTTTTGCTCTCTCAACTATGCAATGAACTTTCCCCTTTACACTTTTCCATCACTTATGGTTTCCAAGCCCAGATTATTCCAGTTGGTCAACATATTTCCCTTTTTCAAATTTGACTGAATTTGACCCATGTAACATTTCTTCCCCAGACTGGGTATCTAAACACTCACATATTTGTCAGCAAACTGTACCAATAGCTGCCTATTTACTAGGAAAATATTTAGCACACTAACAATACTGCTATGACTAAATACTACAACACCCTCACCCATCAGATAAGCACAGATTACAAGTATCTCAAGAAATTTTAATTTTTAAGAATCCTGCAATTCATTTAAAAATGACCTTAAAATCCAGTAACTCTAACAGGTGCTTGAAATGCCAGTTTAGTTGATTCAGATGGCAGTTCTAACAGAAGTTAAAAAATTTGCATCTACATCTGCATCAAAAATAAATATCCATTATTGAAAAAAAATTAAAAATGAGTTACATCTATTCCATTTAAACTATTTAATAGGAGTATTTCCCGCAATGCTACATACAAGAAAGTATTTTAAATAACATTAATACAAACTAAGAAAAGTCAGAGAACCTGAAGTTAGAAAGATTTCATCTTTCTCTCACATAATAAAAGACATAATACATATGATTCATTCAAACAACTATATTATCATAACTGTAAGAAAAAGCTTAAATAAAAGTGTTTAAATGAGGGAGCTAAAATCCAGGCATCTAAATTCATGTGTAGGCACTGAATAGCTGGTTTAATTTTCAAAGTTGCAAACTCTTTGAACTTCCAAAGAGTTTAAGGTGACCAACACCTATAGAAGTCCTGTTAACACTTACCCACATAATCTACTCATCTGAGTAGGTCCATCAAATTAAAAAGGATTTGTAATATAAAGCACGACTATAGGATTAAAACATATGCTGATATATGGATTTAGTCATCTAATTTAAATATCAAAATTTAAAACTTTCAACCACAACATTTAAAATATGATTTATTTAATTATGCATTTAGGATTTATGCTATAGCCTTGAAAAATGTATGCTGTGAGGAACTCCCACTAGATTTTAAAACAGAGCAATTAGTACCTTTTTTTTCAAAGTGGCAACCAAAGTTGTCATGATCAATGTATTATTTGAAATATTGAGGTCTACAAATAGGAGAAATCATTCAGAAACCGTATTTTCCTCATTGACCATATTACTTTCACAGTTTGAAAGCAAATCCCCTGTTAGCAGAGATTTCTGCTGAGAAATGGATGACACAGCTCCAGAATTTGAGAAGTTTATGTAACTTCATAAGTGCCTAAAAAAGAAACTTCATCTTTTATACCTCAAGTTTTAAGCAGGGATCAGTATTTACAGTTAACTCAACACCTCTAAATACTTCATTAAAATCAGGATACTGGCCATCACAACACCATTAATATCAGTTAGTCAAACATCTTTTCAGTTGCTAAATGAACATACATTTTCCAACACAAGGAGTTTTAATCATTCATCCATTATTATTGGTGAAGTCAGTGTCACATTATTTGTCTTTACTACTTTCTTGTTCTAATAAATCACAACAGCAAAATAATTAGGTTGCTCTTTTTAGCACAAAAAGAAAGGGCTCAGCCCTGCAGACACTTTTCAAGTGCCTAATTTTATAAATGCTGACGGTCATATTAGTATACAGAAAATAAAGCTTGTGACAACATGTGTGGACACTCAGGGTTCTAATCACCATAACAGTCATTACTGAAATCAAGTCTGCAATGGTCAGAGAGCTACAGCACTGAAACTGCAAGATAAGAATACATCAACTATTCAGGTAATGTCTATGAAAATGAATTAATCTGAGGTCTACCCTGCCATTCCTGTGGCAAAATGAAAAAATATTCCCACTTTGTCCCTGGGAGGGAAAGACAAGGTAAGACACTGATTAGGTCTTACTCTCTTCTTTGTCACCACCGATTGAGAAATTAGAGATTGTTCTGGTTCACAATACAGGTAAGGAACTGTTCTTTTAAAAGACCAGATCTTTTAAAAATTTAAAACTTGATTCAAGGATTGATCCACCCCTTGTTGTGTCTACTCAGATGTCTTCAATTACCAGCAATTCACCTTGGTTTTGGAATACAGGTCTGAAGTATCCTAGTTTCATCCAAGTTTTTAAATGCAAACCAAACTAAAATCATTAAGGCTGTTTTATGTCTGTGTCAACTGGATTTACTTAGACCAAATGGAACAGTCACTTTGGAACCTTCAAGTGGAATGATCAGTCTCATCAATATTCTAGGAAAAGTCATTGCATCCACTGGAATAATTAGTCACCAACATCACCATCTCTGTCACCTATGAGCCACAGAAAATGAAAACCTATAGCTAGTAAGGCAGTTCCAAGCAGATCTCCCAGTGCAGTAAGATAAGGTATAGAAAAACTGTCAGGATCTTTTCCTTTTTTCCAGAAGTGGTGCACCATCCAGTCAGCAATCCATAACAGAGTAAACACCTACATAACATCAAACAAACAAAATCTGTATTATTATTACATAAGTTACAGCAAAAGGAAGTCAACAGCCAACACTACTGTCTCCTTACTACACAGAATTATTGTACACAATTGCTTTTGAAAAAATATAAGTAATTAATATAAATTAATTTCAGACTCAAACTCCCCACAGCTAGAGAGAGAGACACTTAGCCAACTTCTCTCAGTCAATCACATGCACAGCTGAAAGGAACATATGAAATTATTGACAGCATCCTTCACCCAGTCTATGCTTGAGGACTTCTGAAAAATGGAAAGAAAAAGCAAAAAGTCCAACCACACATGCAACTGCACTTCTCACATAACACATTGTTCTGTACAGAGAGAGCCTAAGTGAGGCTTTGAGTTAATTCAGAACCAAATCATGTCGCTCCACATGAATACACTCAACCCAGGTTAACTCCTGTTTCCACAGATGTAGCACTGACCTGAAATCAGATGTGATATAAAGAATAGCAGGTCAAATTAAGAAAAATTTCCTCTGGGTTGTATGAACTGCAAAAATGGCCTAGAACCTACTTTTATGCCTGAAATACCATCTTCAGCACCTCTGTAATAAGGCACACCTGCAACATATATTATGGAATTGTCACTCCAGGCTGAATTTGTCCCAAAGTAAAAGACTTCATTCCCAACTGTGAATGTCTGAACATTTGAGAAGCTTGATCTTAATACCAAAGGTATGCATAATCATTAATCCAATTTTAAAAAAGAATCCTTTAATGTTGCACAGCTGTATGATAAGAGATTCTGGTTCAGTGGAATCATGTGGTGTGGCATGGCACAAGATGAATGGAGAAAGGACCACTAACTGAGTTCCATTTCTTCTTGTATCTTCTAAGGAGCTGCTTAAGATAAAATAAACACTGTATTTTATGTATTTTTAGTTAAACAGATCTTTAAGAAGAGTAAACTTTAAACAGTTACTCCTATAATTAATTTTTTAAGGACTCCACTATGTACATTTAAAGGAATATGCAGCATCAGAAGTAATAAAAAGTATAGCATTATATTAAATTTATTTAGTAAATAATCAATCATTGTCATCAAAAGTATACTTATAAATGTATACACTCATTTATTGATAAGATGTTGCAAGATGCTTCTCCATAATAAATACAGCAAAATGAATGTTGTACAAAAAACTGTGTTGAAAAAGTTTCTCAATTAATCTTTGCTTTGCAGAAGCGTACGTTAAAATACAAGCCTGAATTTCTAATTAAAAAAAAAAAAAGGAGGAGTATTTGCTTAATGAAAAATGCATGGCTTATTTATATAAATGTATCTTCTGAAAAGGGAACTCTGTAGTCTAAGCTAATTATGCAAGTCCTAGGTGCACTGACTGGAATCCAAACAAATATATTTAAAACAGATGTTTTCTTTGGAAGACTATCAGATTCTCTAAGTCAGCTCCTTCTTCTTACAGAGACAAAAAGAGGCCTGTTTATAAAAGATCCTGTACATTAACATCTCCTACAGGATGTGCACAGAAGACCCTGTAGCGCCCCTCATCAACAATAGTTATGCATGTTCCATTAGAAGATGAGAGTATTCATTCCAAGAAAAATATATACTGCATTTATATAACACAACCAATTAGACACAACATACACGGTAAAATTCAGATGGCAGGATACACTTTTGACTCTTAAAACGTGAATACCATTCATTTGTCTACATATTTTCCACCCTGAAATAACTGACTTATACTTCTGTGAAAAATGGGTAGTTTGGAAACTAAGTTTCTGTGAACCTTCCCAAACAATTCTTTGTGCTTGTACTAACCTACGGGTGCACAACAAATAATGTGAATTATAACACGTCTGGCTTCTGTAAGTAACAGGAAAAGGTTACAGCATATTATATTAACTGATGCTTATAACAATATATGACGGAAATTAGGACATAGTGCTTACAGAGTATGTTATGAGGATGCAGCTCACCAGCCTTCATTTTTTGTGAGGGAATAATGCTATCATCCACCATGCATTTGCATGGCTAGAAACCCACTAACATTTAAGAATTATAAGGCTCAGTCTGTGGAAATGGTTACTTATTTGGCCACATTAGTTTGTGCTGCAAGACAGAGTTAATCATTGTGACTTAAATCTTCAATAAGATTTTGCTTTAAGAACACTGTCAAGAGGGAGCAATCAAAGTAACTATTATTTTTGGGGGGAAAAAAAAGAAGGACCCTACTATGAGTTTGCTGAATTTTTGAAAGACAGTCTTGAATTTAAAATGATAAGTCACTCACAAAGATCTGACAGATTAAAAAAAGAAAGGAGAAAAATCATTAAAAAGACATAACAAGACACAACACTTCACATTTTCTGAGATTTATTTATCAGTGATGGATACTTATGCCAGCAAAATAACGCAGATGGCACAGCAGTATGAATTCTGTGTACTTCTGCCCTGCACTCTTGCTATGAAGAAAAAAGCCTTCCTACTTCCAACTGAAAACCAGCTGGTTTTGAGGGAAAAAATAAAGGGACCAATCCTACTAAGACAGTAAAGAATGTTCTGTTTAGCATGAAAGCTGGAGAAAAGTGATAAGAAAAGCTTGAAATAATATGAAGAACATGTTCAAGATGCGAGCTAAAATTACTCAATATACAGAGGAAGAGGACAATTAAGTGTTCATGCTATATTATTATTCCCCTGGGAAAAAAAATCACAATCAAAATTGAGGAAAATGAAACTAAAGACATGATCGGATTTAGACTGCATTTCTAAAATGACCCTTTAGTCACATTGTCAAAACAAGTCCTCAGAAGACAGAAGCAGCAGAATACAGCAATAAGAATAAGAGGGAGGAAAAGAGCTAGAGTGAACTTTTTATCAAATACTAATGATGAAGAATCTAAAAATAAGGAATATAAGTATCTGTATTATTTTTTACAACAAAGAACAGCAATAGAGATTAATTCTCAATCTTGAACTTTCTGATTCAAATTACGAGTATCAGATTGAAACTGAAACTGAATATGAATGCTTAAATATGAGTGAGCTTCACCATTTAAAGTTCAAATCTTATGACTGCACAACTAGAAATGGGAACATTATACACTACAAAGCAGGTTTTTTTTCCTTCATTATTTTGCATAAAATTTACTTTCATTCTTTGCATGTCTTTAGATACAATAACAAGATTAGCTAAGGAAAGTTATTTTTTATCTTTTTCATGTAGCATATCTGCATTTTCTCATGGAATTAATTTCTTATGATTTCTGAAATGAGAAAAGAATAAAACTCTATTATTTAAAATAAAGATACACAACTTCTTCCAAACATTCTTACTACTGTCTAAGTTTCCTATAGCCTAATTAATAAGTTGCAGGATGCTATAATATTTTTATTGTTTCATTCATCTGGCATGTCCACATTTTATCAGTGAATGCATGTCAAATTCATAGTGATAAAAGTGTAACATTAAAATGCATAATATTTGTAAACCAGATTAGAATAATTCACCTTTATACTGGTTTATATGTTAGTCGCTGTGATGAATGAATTCCAATACCAAACTGGAAAATTAAAATTTAGGTTATATAATTGCATATGCTTTTCTAGATGAGCATTATCAAGATTCAAGTCTAAGTTTAGTATGTAGAACAAAGACCCCTTAGCAGTTCATTTAGCATGCCTTAGACAGGATACCCTGCCTGTTGTTAGTACTGCTGATTTCACCTTAAATTGTTTCCATATGAAGGTGCATTAGAAAATAGTTGCATACTGTCACTTTAGACAGGATACATAGATGGTAACCTCTGAAAATGTAGTTTTCAGAAAACTGAGGTAACCTCTTCAAATGTAGTTTAAGTCTCCTTTACTCTCAAAATTATATTGACTCAAAATTCATCTATAACATAATGATGAAAAGATCTTGTAATTACTGCATAAGAACTCTTGCCAATCTATGAAATTCAAAGGTAAGTTTATTTATTTGGTTTTTAATTATGAGTAAAAAATCCCAGTTAGGGATCTCTAAAGACTACTGTGTCTTCACTCTGTCACTCTTGCCAGATTTATGGTTTAAGTCTTCTAGTGGTTTTGACCCTTCATTAAGTTAATTTTCAAATTCTATATTACACGTCTCCAATTTTAAATGGCTTTTGATGTCTTCATGTGAAACTAAGTAGTAACTGCAAAGTGCTTGTAACTGATCTACACTGAACTTGCTGAGTTTCCACTGCCTACAGACAGAGATCTGTAGTCAGTGAACTCGCAGAGTAGGGTCTACACACGTTTTTCAAAAGCCATTTTTCTCCAGTTTTCTCAGGTAGCATATCTGGTGTGTATCATGTCCAGGGGAAACAAATCACTATTTCCTCCAAACATACAGAGATTTCCTTCAATGTCTGGCTGCAAAGAAACCACTGAACAGTAAGTTTTTTCTTGCTGCTGTTTGTGTTGTAGCTAAGTGGTATTAGCTCCTCTAAAGGTATCCAAGTGCCCAGACAGCACAGCACACATTTATGTAAAACTAAAACCTCATTGAAGTAAAAACTGAAGTTGTTTCTAAGTCAATCTGACTATACTGATGTAACTTTGTGGGAAGCGGCTTTCTTTTCTATTCCACAGTTTGATTCAAATTTTTCCAATTGCCATCTTGATTTCTTTGTAGCTTTGCCAGACACCCTGGTTTGACCAAAATAGTCCTAATTTCACGCTGTTCCTCAGCTGTCTGAGACATGAGACGTGTAACCCAGACCAGTAAGTGTTCAGGTATGCTCAGCCTGCATTAGCTGTAGCACAACTCATGCGCGTCATGCGACGTACATAAGCACTTGGAGCTCAGCCTTCTGAAGGTAAAAATGATATATCCCTGCTAATGACTCAGCAGGAGCCAGGATTCTACCACAGACAGCAACATGACTGGAAGAGAAGGAGTGGTTGATACCCACATTCACATCTCAATGAATCTGGCAAGTCTCCTTGTCATGCTGCAATGAGAAAGCACTCAATATACAGAGCTGTCCAGATTTGGACTCTAGTTTCCATAATTCATGGTCTCTTTAGCAGTTATATGCTCTGTATCTTTCGGAAGTAACCTTTCCTGTTAGAAAAAGTAGTATTCAAAGTGTATCAATATTTTGTCTATAAACACAACCTTTCCTATTTCTCTATTATGTACAGAGTATCCCATGAGCTATGTTTCCACATTAAAGAGGCCCATACTATCATTAGAATCCTCACACTAGTGAGAAATCCAAAATATTTTTGATGTGAGCAGGGAGCTGTTATGAGCAGTGCTGAATTCTTGGTTTTCTATTGCCCCAAACAGCCCTGAAGCACTGCAAAAGTGAGTTCACAGCTGTACACATCTGACCTTCGTTGGGTAAGAAGAATTTTGGAATTACTTATTTGCTTGGTAATAGCTCTGGGAATCTCCTATTGTTTGTTTATTCCCTGAGTCTTAAACATAACTGTGTGTTCAGATTTGGTTAGTAGGTGTGAAAATTCCTTAGAGGGCGTTTTACTGGCTCAGTGAGAACATGCAGAACAGAGGCTGCCTTTGAATGCTCCGAGCCGTGTGCCAGGACTGACGGCTTGGCAACTCCAGAGCTGCTCTCACTTTCCTGCAGGCTGACAAGACAGGGGATGAAACTTTGCTCAGTGCACAGCCTCATACAGTTAAAAAATACTTGTGCCTTTGTGAGGTACAAGAGGAGGACTGTTCTCCAATTAATATAATCTTTATTGCTCAAATGCCATATTGTAACTGCGTGCAGTGTACTGGTACATGTTTGTCTGTGACTTGTTCTTGTAAAATTTTCAAGGAAAGAGTATTCCTCTTAAATAGAAGCCACTCACCAAATCCAAAACACATTTAAAACCATTATACTGGTTTTCATTAAGGCACATTGGCTTGCCCAGATACTGTATGCTGCATTATGTGAAGTACCCTACATGCTTAGAAGGTATACTTTCCTCATAACACTTTTTATTTGTATTTTCCACTGGTGCTGCCATTCATAAACACAGAACAGGCTCTTCACTACAGAGTTAATTCAGACCTTTTGAACCCCAGGTTAAAAGTTTTAGCTGAACGCAGGTTAATAGAAATATTTGTGCAGTTAAGGTAAAGGGAGTACAGCCTTGGCTTTCAATAGATTCAGTTTATAAATTTAATTAAAGAACACTTCAAGAATATGTATTAATTTAATGAAGAAAAACAACTGTACTATTAGAGTTAGAAATATTAAAATAAAATAAAAAAAAATAAAACAAAATACTTTCTGGGTTTTCTTATAGTGTAGAAACCCAAAATTGTTTCATTCCTAGAGAATCAGAAAGAATGAAGATCATAACAGTATGGATACTTATACTACTTAAAATATTTTAATTTACTGATTTTTAGAAATAACTGTGTATTCAGTGAAATGTACTTTGTTTTACTACATAGCATATTTTCAGTCAATAGTAACTAAATTACACTATTGATAATGTACATCATGTCATATTAGTTATGTTTTTTCCATAAATATTTCAATTAAATGGCACGCTGTGGAGAAAATATCTACAGATATCTCAGAACAGGTAGGGAGAAGAGATGAAAGGAGCTGGTAGGTGTGGATGGTGAAAAAACAAAATGAAAGTATCAGATTTGGATGAAAATGAAGTTAACTCTCTGACTGGAACTCCAACAGTACTGCATAGAACTTTCAATGGAAATTAATTCCATTTTATCACTTTTGAATGAATATTGAAGTTTACAGACAATCTGAAAAAGTCATGTTAAAATGCCAAATAGAATTCATATGTATGTATAATTTTACTGTAGAGATAATGTGGAATAGCATAAACTGAGAGAAGAAGAGAAAAATATAAAAGTAATAATATATGTCTTTGCATTAACATTTTCTTGATTTTTTTCCCATTTATTCTAACATTCCAGTTCTACTTTTGCCATTTATCTAGCCCCTTTCTCTCCATTTTAAACAAACACAGAGCTGGACAGTCAGAGATTATAAACAGATCTTGAAGTCAATTAATGATCTATTTCAGTCCACAGTAAGATATGTCATTAAATAATTTTACATCTTACAACAGTCACTTGAATTTTAAAGATAGAAAATCCATTTCATTGCTGCTGTTATTTTTTAATTTAGCATTATTTTCTTAACATAGTGAGAAAGATATAAATCTCCCCTTTCTGCCCCCCAGCTCAATATAAGTAAGGAATTGCAAAGGTCAAAGTAGTCATATTAAACTTCCTCAAACACAAGAATGACAATAATTAACTCTTACCTTTGGGAATCACTGTATTCTATTAAATTATCATCTACCACCTCAAACGTAAAAGATACAGCTTGCAAGCAGGATTGCAATTTTTGACATCCATTTTCATATGCCTTCCATGCAAAGTGAATATAAATACAAAGCCCAATATACTATAAAACAGGCCTAGAATGCAGATCTCTCACTGATCAAAAGACTGACAATGGAGTTGGTTTGTCGTTTATTGAGACAATTAGCTGTGAGGTTTTTCAGTTTTACAGCAGAACTGGGAAAGCTCTCATTGGGAGGACAAAAATATAAAAGAATTCTGGAAAAATGAGATCAGTAGATGTCAGATTATGCCAAAAGAAATGGCAGCTTGGAAACTGTTCTTTACTATATCCAGGTGCATAGATGAAGTCACTGAAAAAGGGAAGAGGAATGAGTACAAATATTGAAGTGTTCTCCCTGAGAAAGGAGAAACTTAAAAGCAACCAACTACAGTATGGAAGCACCTCAGACTGACAGGTAAATCAAACATGCTGAAGATTTAAGAATTAAAGCAAGAATTATCTGTCCAAAATTTTTGAATCTGCTCTAATTAGAGGTATGCAATACTACAATAATCACTACTAGAAAAACACCAGAAAAACTAAAATGAGAAAAGGAATCTATTAAATATTTTCAGAAGGTCTTTAAAACCATGGGGTTTCAAACTGTAAATACATCAAGACCCATGAGAAGTTATAATGCGCAACACTGTTATTCGGTTTCCGAGTAAATACATCTCAAAACACCTGTTATGGCTAAAGACTGAAGATAAAGAACAAAAAATCATCTATAAAAGGGAGCAGGGAAAAAAAGAAAAAAGCTGTATATCTGTTTTATGAGTGAAAAATCAATACAATCAAGTGTGGCCTTATGTACTGCAATGGAGATGCTTGGCTGCAAAACTGAATATTCTAATCATATAATGAATTTATGAAAAAGCAACTTTACATGTCTATATATCCTGATGCTAGGTCTGAATTACTGTGTGATCTGAAAGTCCTGTCATAATGTCTTAGACTGGTTTTCAGGTGAGCTTCTGCATTTCTCAAGTTTTACCGTACCCCTTGCTGCTGAATGAAAGATTTGTGTCCCTAAATATGTTATGATTGCAGTTCTGTGAGCAGGAGGACTAGATTTATGAATTCAGTTTGATTCCCATGTGATATGTGTAAAGTTTAATAATGGTTGAAATCACACTGCATTCAGTACTGCTTACCTTCAGCAGAGGCATTTACAGGGACTCTTGCCCCAACCTGTTTTCAAGATTACAGGAACCTATTACCACCAAGACAGCTTGATTTAGATAAACTTGACTGAAATGGAGCAAAGGATTCAAAAGTTCTCAGAAAGGACAGACAGACAGAACAGCTAGAGTGAAGGAATAGCAGCATTTCCTCAGGAAAACACATTATAAAAGGAGCAATAAGGCTGGAAACTAGGAATATTATGTAAGAGGAAAATGAAAAGTAATATATATCTTTTTAGTATGACACTCATTTTCAAAGGTTGGAATGTTACCAGTGTTGTTCTACCAAAAAGATATACAATTCTCATGTGAAATGGTAACAGTTTTTGAAACCTGTCCTTATTGAAATAGCAGTATGATAAACAGAGAGAAATTCAGAACATTAAAAATCATAATTTTATTAAGCATTCACTGCTGATAATATTGTTTGTATTTTAAAACTAAAGTGGTCATGTTTTTAGAAGCAGTAGATATATTTAAATTACAGATATTTCAACTACACTTTAACTGTGTAATGTGAACAGTCAATTTTTGGTTTTAAGGTGCAATGAAATATTATAGTTAATTCAGCCATGTTATAGCTAAAAACGTGCTGTGCCGTTAATAAAAAGATTTAATTTTGTATTAAAGATTTCTCAAAGTGAAATTATTTCACCTTGAGACATTGCTATTTCAAAAGGCATCTTTCAATAACTGCCCTTGCTGGGTATGAACATACCACCAGGTAAGACCAGCCAAAATAATGTAACAAAGTTTGACAATAAACGCAATTAAAATTTCTTGTATGGTGTTCGCTGTCAGACTAATTTAAACTTTAATAAATATTAAGAACACAACAAGGAAGCTGTAACATTCTTATCCACTGGACTACATTAACTAAAACAGTAACACGAACCACTTTAGGAGATTACTTTGAGAGTTTTCCTCGATATATTCATTATTCATAAATGCTACCATTCCTTCTTTCTATTTCCCTTCTGGCTGATTAAAATGACAGGGAGTTCAGATGCAATGGTTCCAAGAACAATGTGAAAGATGCATGACTGGGAAAAAATGCAGTCAAGTGTCTTCTGGAAAGCACTCACAATACAGATACACCTGTGCACGCTGTGGAGATAATTAGTTACCTCAGAGCTGTGCTGAAAGCCTGTATTAACCCATATCTCCTTGTATCTCATTCAAGAGATTTTAGATATCAAAAAAAGCATGGTTTTCTTCAAGCACTTGACTTTATACATGCATTTGCAAGTTGTTCTTACCTGTAGAAGGGCTGCAAACAAATATACTGCTATAAAGATAGGGGTCAAGGAAGTATGTCCGCTCTTCATTAAGTGGATAGTGTACAAGAAAATCAGGTGTCCAGGAATCACCAAAAGAAGCAGAACTTGGGCTGATTTGTTATTTACCTCTACAATAAAAAAAATACAAAACTTGGTTAAAGTCTTCAATTACTATAGCAGATTTTTATTCTTTTTAATATAAAAAGGAAATGGTTTTGGAATTCCACAGCATTCACTATGGAACTATGGAACAGCAGGCATTATTTTCCACTAAAAGACTCCTTGAGGAATTTCACAGTGGGAGAAAAAGACAACTCTAGGGTCTATCAGAAAAGGTAAGCAGAGCTCTTCCAGAAGAGGGTGTAAACTGTCTGCCTTCATTCTGTGCTCACGTAATACCATCTACAGTTTTGGAGCTGCAGAGACCTCCTAAATCTTTCTAGGAAAGACAATCTTTTGGACTCCATATTCAAGACAATCTTTAAAGTACCATATTTTTCTAAAAAGTAATCCCCCATTTACCACTTTCAGATCTGTTCCAATTAATTTAATAAACATGAAAGTGTAATACATGGTGTTGACACATCACATTTCACCACAGTTACTACATCATTACGAAAGTGGAAATACAGGGGAGGAATAAGCTGTGAAGCAAGAATCTAGAAAGAAAATGGGAAATTGGAAATGGAAATCAGGGATTTGGCTTAGTAATAATGTTAGTTATAAAGCTCAGTCCTGACAGGAAATTGGTTTGAACTTCTAGGGGTAAATGACAAAAGTTAGGAGCAGGTAGACAAGCTTAGGACAGACGAAGGTTGAAATCTTTTCGAGTGGCATCCTGCCTCATCAGCCCTTATCTTCAAGCTTTGCCAGGGTTACACCCTGCTCTGTGTTCCTCTCTACTCTTTGCCTCCTCCAGGAATTCCTTGAGATTCTCACAGGCAAACAGCTGCAGAGAAAGGAAACTGCCAAGCCTCTGCTGCCTTTGAACTGCACACAGCCAGTTCAGTCCATTGCCGTTCCTCACTGGTGGTACAGCCTGGCACACAGGGGTAAAGAGGAGACAAGAGACAGTAGTTTTAACTGACTAATCCATACCTGTACCATAATATGTTCTGCATGGGTAATAGCAACCCTTGGCTTCTTCTGGCAGCTCTCCAGGAATGCTGTGTAAATGGAGGTAGGTAGAAATTCTGCTAGCTTGAATAGCTACTAGATTACCACCAATACCTGAAATGCAAAAGGTAACAAATGAAAAGTTTTCAACTATTTTTTTCCTCTAGCAGGCAATATTTTTGCAAATTTACCAAATCCCTCTATGTTTACCACAGTACCCTATGTACAAAAGTCAAAATGAGAAATATCTTTAGAATGTATATTAGCTACAGACAGGCAAACATCAAGCATTAAAACAAGTCAGAAAACTTGGGCTACAGTTTGATGTATCACTGGATATTTGGAGATCAGTTTTGAATCACTGCAAGTGCAAAAAATTCCAAACCTTCCAAAAGGTTCAATCTTATGCTTTCTCATAGGTGAAACTCCCTTTTATTGCTCCTTTTTTGGAAATCCCTCTTGGAACAGCAGAAGTACTGCACAGTTGTGCCCCTGCTGGATTACCTGGCAGATATAAGTAATGAAAGCAGATGCACTCACTACCACCAACATAAAAGCAGATTTCACACACAGAATCACAGGACTTGAAATTACTTCAAGAGTTAATATATTCATTCCCCTTTGACACAGAGCAGGACTAACTAGAGTCTTCTGTCACTCATAATTCAGGTTGAAAGAACAAGATATGTGTCTGAATAGATGATTTTTAAGACAATGGTAGTGATGGAGATTCTGCTTTCTTTTTTATAAGGGGCAACACGCTCAAGTTGCATAAGAAGAGCTTTTGTCACAATATAAGAAAGAAATTTCTTATAGTTAAAACAGTCATTCACTGGAACAACCACCCCAGGGACATGGTGGAGTCCCTTCATTGGGGGTTTTCAAGATGTGACTGTACGGGGAGCTAGATAATCTCATCTAGGCTCCTTTCCCACAAAAGGTTGGACCAGATGACATTTCAAGGTTCCTTCCAATATGGGCTGGTTTATGTTCTATGAATTTTTACTTCAGTGAATACAAAACTAAACCAAGCTTTTATATCTACATTGTAGAATGCAGTGGCAAGAAGCAAGAGCATAAAAACCTCTTAGTTATTATATTTGAGTTGTCTACTTGCATATCAAGTACATGCTGTTTCTTTCCCCCCCTTCAGATGCTCTACACAGCAATGGGCTGCTCTGAGAAGAAGCAGAAGTAATGCAGATTCTGACCCTGCTTCAGAAGGAGAAAGCTCCTGTTTATCATAGTTGAATTAATTTGTTTATCTGATGTTTAGGGCTTTGGGTGCAGAACAAATACCTGTGGTGATCAGAAGATGCTATTTCTCAAATTCTTTTGGTGACTATGGAGTGGTTAGCACAGGGATCTAATACTGAGAACTCAAAGAACTTCTGCCTCACCACTGCTTAAAGACAGTAAATGACTGAACCTAACACGGAAGTAGATCTTTTAAGTAACAAGCTTCAGATACAAATCAGGACATGCATGTTCCCAGTCACGAGATAGAGGGGCAAGATATGAACTACCAAAAGGTTGTGTCAGAGTTTGCAAAGAAAATTAAAATAACAGGAGCTTTTTTTTTCAGAAAAAGTAGTAAAATAAGGGATTTATCTAAACTACAAAAGAGGTTTAAACGGATTAAAACCAATCTAAGTAGGGCCCAAAATCTGTTCTTTCATCAAGAATAATAAATTAGAGATTTCTGAGTAATGAGAATAAGATACAGAAAGAGAGACAAAAATAAAATTAAGTACCAATGCATCACATTTGGATGGGGATCAGATAATTTCTGTGACTGAATCATAAAAAAGCTGTTATATAAAACTGCTTCCTAATAGAGCTACAAAGCTGGGGATGGTGCCATATGACTGCAAAATATGAAACAATTTCTGCTAAAAAAGAGAACATAAAGGCAATCTGGGTTATTACAAGCAGGTTAACAACTGCAATAACTGATATATTCAAAACAATATTAAAAAATAGTAAACTACTCTTCACTATATCTCTTATAACACTACAAAATCAAATAAAAGATGGACGTAAATAGGGATGTTTTGCAAAACACGTGGGCACAAACCCCCTAGATTTTAAGTATTTCCTAGGATGTATGTAATTTCCTCTTGTGACTGATAATTATTTCCTTCAACGAATTCAGACACTCGGAGATATGACAGACGATCTGGATGTTTTTGCCTAGTCAATAACAAGGGAAACTGAGTGAAATAAAAGAATTAAGGAAAACGGAAATTTGACCACTTGAAATGGTGCTTAAAAAAACTGTCTGGACAACAGAGACATGGACAAGTCTGTGAAAGAAGGTGTAAGATTGGTTGTCAATCCTTTGATGGACAACTATTAATCACAAATCTTTTCACTTTTACAACCACCATTCAGAGAAAGTATGCCCCAAGCCCTATTGCTCACGTAGCTAACAGGAAAATACTGAAAAGACTTAAATGCGATTCTAAAACAAGCTGGTCAGCCATGGAACACCAGTAAAAGGCAGTGATATCTGCTCTGCAAAGGAAGCTGACATGCCAACCAAAACATCCAGTGTGGAGTGTGATTTCAAGAGTAACCAATTACTCAGCTAAGTTGAACATATACAATCTATTTTAGCTAAATGAAAATGCAATATTTGTATGTTAAGCAAAATTATTTTAAATTGCATTTGTCTGAGTCTCAATAATTTAGCATTAGTGGTATCATTTTAACTCATAGAAGACAGGCAGGTGTAGTGAAGTGTAAGCGCTTTTAGAATCCATACATCCACTCTCAACCAGCTGACAACGTACTGTGATGGGCAGCAGCAGTGACACTGTCTTTTAGTTCTGCCTATTCACTACCAATTCTCCGAATTATTTTTAAACCTTTGGGCCGAATTCAGCCATGTCTGACACAAGGATAGAGATGCTAACTACCTCCAAGTATGGCTAAAGAAGCTACCAAAAAAGAAAACAGTGGCTAGGTACATAAAGGGAAAGATTCAAACCCATGCCCTCAGTGAGACAAAGGCAGTAATATGAGTTGTACAGTTAAGGGCATAAGTGTGCCAGCTGGCCAGTCAGCACCTAGCTTGGAGCTAGGCATGATGCCTCCTGCTCAGCCAATAGCTCAGCGACACAGAAAAGGCTGTGGAAAGCAGAGGGAAAATGGAGAGAATGAAGCTGTGCTTGCATTGAATGAATCACTTTGATATGTACAGAGAGACTCAGTTTGTTTGGTAACAGCAGCTACTGTGCATGTGAAGTTACCATCTCAGCTATACCAGATTAATCAGATCCCTGCAAGAAACAGAACACAGATAAAACCGTGTAGGTTGACAAGATGTCAATACACAGACCTGATAACTTCTCAGCATCTTCTGAATGCATAAAATGGTCACGTGCTCAGTAGCTGCTCATATTGTTAAATCTCTGTAGACATATATAAGGACTGTTTCCACGAACACTAATTAATCCAGAAATTTGTTCTCCTATTGCAGTCATCATAATAAATACTAAATTCGGAAAGACTAACTTCATTAGCTTCTTTTCACTCTTGTAAGAACCATAACACGGGAAAACAATTTATTTCAAAAGTAAAATCCAGCAACTGTTACTTCATTCCTCTCAGAACAGCAAATGTGTTTAACTTCAATATGAAAGTGCTACTTTGTCAATAAGTAGAAGAGTCGCTGTCTACTAAAGTGCGAAGAATGTCACGCTGACTTACAGCCTTAAAAGCAAATTGAAAACCTCATCATTTTATCAAGGCAGTTAAGGGCTAAGCAGGAATGTTTCTTCTGAAAATTGTTATCCCAGCTCTTTTGTCTAACAAGCACAAAAACCATACTCAAAGCAGAGCCAAAACCATGTCACGTATTTGCAAACAGGCCTACGGGTGTGATTCTATTAATCATCATCTGGAAAAAGGACTTTTTTCTAATAATAGAAGTAACCATGCTATTTGGAAAACCACATTAAAAGTACTTTATATCAATGCATCTTAAAAAATACTTCAAAGCAAATCCATATCTCATAACCCTCAGTACAGGTAAAAACAACCCAGAAGTTAAGGGAACCTGAGGGGTATTGATGACACAGATAAGTCTGAGATCATTCACTGCTCCCAGTAACACAATGGGCTGGTTTTTTACCTCAGAAATTATACTGTATGTTTTGATAAACACTTTTCCAGGGAATACTTGGAGGAGTAATTGATAAACCAGAGGGTTGTACTGCCATTCAGAAAGAACTGCATAGGCTTGAGAGTTGGATCAAGAGAAATCTCATTAAATTCAACAAAAGGAAATGTAAAATCCTCCATCTGGGTAGGAATAACCCCATGCACCAGTACAGGCTGGAAAGCAGATCTGCAGAGAAGGGCGTGGGGGTACTGAAGAACAAGAAGTTGATCATGACACAGCAATCCACCTTCATGGCAAAGGTCAACAGCATCCTGGGCTGCATTAGGAAAAGCATCTCCAGCATGCCAAAAGAGGTAATGCTTGCCCTGTACTCTGCACTGGTGAGGCCACAACTGCAGTACCATGCCCATTTCTGAGTTGCCCATTCTGAGTTGTGTTGGAGTGAGTCCAACACAGGCTCACAGGGACTGAAGCCTCTTATATATGAGGAGAGGTAGAGACCTGTGACTGTTCAGTCTGCAGAAGGCTCATCAGGACGACCTTATGAATGTGTATAGATACTTGAGATGAGGGATGAAGGCAAGGGAGCCAGACTCTTCTCACTAGTACCCACCAACAGGACAAAAGGCAATAAAAAAATCTGAAACACAGAATATTCCATCTGAACACAAAAAAACCCTTTTTCGATTTTTTATGATGAAGGTGGTCAAACGCTGGAACAGGCTGCCCAGAGGGATTGTGGAGTCTCATCTACTGGGATATTCAGAACCCTACTGGACACAGTATTAGACAACCTGCTCTGTTGGACCCTGCTCAAGCAGAGCATTGGACTAGATCTCAAAAGTTCTCCAACATAAATACTTCCGTGATTTTAGAAAGAAGTAAATAAATCCACCTCTTCCTCCCAACTGTGCTTCAGCAAACATACTCAGCTTTAATGACCAATATTCACAACACTATAAACAGTTGCATGATGGGGCACCCAAATAACTGTGTAAGAACAGACAAACCAAATCATTAAGACTAAAGATTTCTAGAACTCCAGTTCTATAGAGAGAGATTAATCAGTAACAGAACACCATGTTGTTCCCAAGCACCTATAACGCTGTCTCTGCAATGGGACTAAAATCAATTAATATCTACATAAGGAGAGAATTAGGCCAACATAAT
This sequence comes from Corapipo altera, assembly GCF_003945725.1. Classification (NCBI taxonomy): domain Eukaryota; kingdom Metazoa; phylum Chordata; class Aves; order Passeriformes; family Pipridae; genus Corapipo; species Corapipo altera. The sequence continues at coordinate 12,677,524 of NW_020884873.1, forward strand.
CCTCAAATTAATTTTTCTTGTAAATCTATCAAGAGAAGGAAGGCAAGAAGATTTTCACTTTTGCACACTCCTGAACACAATCCATAGTTCAAGACAGTCAGTTTGGCCAATTAGTCTTTTTTGGAGTTCATCATTGGCATCATAAAAATGAAACAAAAAGGAACCAAAAGAATCTCAGTTACAATGGTGACCACAACTCTAAATTTTTGAATAATCATATTAGCTTTCAGAAAAAACAAGATGAGTTTTTACCCTGACTCTAGCATTAACTTCAAAAAATCATGTTTTATGCAAGTGAAATACTTAGATTAGAAATCTACCTTAAATAGATACCTATTTATGTTGTTTTACTTTGTAGCATTTCTTTTAATACTTGAAAATGTTTAGGGGAAAATAGATGGAAAATATTAACTTTTCCTATACGGGTGTTTATTAAGATAAGTCTTTAAGACAACATTATATAGGCAAAGTATTACATTTTATGATTGATTTGACTCATAAATCAGTTATTTCCTATCCCTAATAAAAAAATTGTTCTTCCACAGTCAAAAAATGAAAATATAACTGGATATAACTGTGTTGTGAAAACTAATGATTACTGAGATCTTCTAAAAAATTTACAAGTAAGACTTCCAAGAAAGAGTACACGTCTATAATAGTACTGAATATGTAGGTTTACACATGCAGGTTAGGAAATAAAAATTAGTGAAACTATCACCCAATAATGTGTCAGAAGTAAATGTCAAAAATCAAAGCCCTCCTCCTTATTCACGCCAAAATAAAGACTGAATAGTTCTTGTAAAGCATAGGTGCCTTCTGAGACTGACACATTTTTTCTAATTCAGGATGTAGAAAAACTATTTTGCTGCTCAGTCAAATTGCTCTACTGCCATACAGGTACATTAATGTTTTCCCTTGTAATTTACAGAGACAAACTTTGGATGCTCAATTGTCTGAGACAATTGTTATATTCTAATCAAAGCACTACTCTGTTGTGGGAAAACTCAAAGTATAACTACCCTAAAAGAGATTAAAATGCATAGCTATTAAAAATTCATTTTATTTCTTGAGGAGGAATGGTTTCTGGGTATATTCTTTCCCTATTCTCCAAAACAATTTACAGCAAAATCTCTCCAAAAAACCTGAAAGCCTGTCATTCAATTTACCCTTACATAAGCTTAATTTTCATCTCCTAGACAACTGATACTCTTTAAGTTTTGTGTTAAATTTTCTCATATATTTTTCTCATATTCTTTGATCTACATTTCTTTCCACCAGACAGCAAATAATTTTAAAATGCGTACAGCCAAAGAGCAAGAAATACTAAAATTGGTTTGTGTTGCTCTGAGAGTATTGCTCTGAACCACCTGCAAAGGCAAGTTTCTTGATATAAAATATTTCCAATTTTCAAGTGTTTTCAAAATTAATTTGCAGAACCTCCATTCTTCAAGACGCATAAAAATAGGGTGAAGTCTCCTGATATGTTGGTTATTACGCAGTAACTCATGAAATGCAAATACTTAGAAGATATCTCACAATGTTTTGTCTAAGCACACAATGAAAACTGAGAGGAAAGTGGCTCTATCCAGTAACTGCACTTAGTTCATTTCTGTTGCATATTCAGAAGCATATAATTTTTTAAGGTATTATCTTTTTTCTGTGCCAAAGGAACTCAGTTTCTTGCAAATTGCAATTCCTGAGTCAAATTCAACACACTGTGATGCTGTAAGAGGATTTGCAATTTTTAACCACTTCATCCATTAGAAAACACAATGATCAATTGGAGTATCTAGGCTGAAGCCCAGCCATGCTTGGGCTTAGCTATTTTATTCAGAACTTCAGTACGTCAAACAGACATCTAAGTATCAAGTAGTTTGTAAGTGCCACAGTGGCTAAAACAATAAAGTGATTTATTTATTTTTAATAAGCAGAGGTACAATTTAACCCAGTCAACCATAGAATAAAAAAATAATTATTCATCTCAATAAATGCTTTTAAAAGTGGAAAAATGGAAAAGTGGCTGTGAAATACTTCAGGCCACCAGCAGTAAATCGGACCATTAAGCATGCCTGCCTGCTTAACAAGTATGTTAATATTTTGGGAAAATATTTGTATTTATTGTTAATAGGGGTAGGAACCTCTGAGGTTGCTCAAATTCCAGACCAATATTTCCTAAACTGAAAGATTTAATGGCTCCACACTGTAACACATGATGAAAGTAACTTGTCTTACATCTAAGAATACACAAACCATCGAGACACGACCCAGCCAAAGGCTGCTTAATGGTGCACAAGGCAAGCCTAACAACTGACAACTCTGTAGTATGTACTATTCAGGTTTTTGAGATATGGAAACTGGCACTGAAATAAGTAGTGACACTTTGAAATCCTGGACAAATTTACACTGTCATCAAATTTTGGCTGGACACAATCTCAGTACGATACAATGTTTCTTTCGGGTTTCCCTGTTGTTTTTTGGGGTTTTTTTTAGGTTCTCTGTGTCATAGGAGTAACAAACATTAAGAAAAAAAGGAAAAAAAACAGGTATCTTATAAACCCTCAGCTCCTGTCACTACTCAGGCTTACAATGACAATTCTAAGGCCAGAAAAGCACTGCTAAAGAAAACTTTCTGCAACAGTAATATTTAAAAAGCCATCTGTTAAGTGACTTAACACACCTTTTATGCCAGTAAATGAGTGTCAATAGACCTGCTTTTTTAACTGAAAGACTTCCTAAACCCCAGTTTACTACACTGTACTGACCAGCAATATCAAAAGGTGTCAGTAAAATTATGAAACCCAGGAGAGGCCAATCTAACAACAACCAAAAAAATCACCTACCTACAATTTCCTTTTCCAGGAGATGTACCATAAACCAGGCCCATTCTGCATCCTCTACACAGAACATATTTTCTCTATATTTTCCAATAGAAATGCCTCTAACTTAGAATTCTGAGTCAAGCATGTCTCCTGGAAAGATTCTTTGTCTCCCTGCCTGCCCCAGCTTTCCCTCTCATCCATATGCCTAATTCTTCAAAGATCTTTTGACCTATCAGCTCAACATCCAGGGCTATACAGCTTTTGGCAAGTTCTTTTCCTATAAAGACAATTCAAAAGAATGTATGTGTGTTGCCTTAATTCTGTCGATAAATTTATGAAAGAAAAGATATGAAAGAAAACAAGAAATAAAGCAGTATATTTACTCTTTCCTCTAGAGGTATGTTAATAGTGAGCTGTCATTCTTAGTAATTAAAATTATTTGCTTAAGTCCAGTCATTAGCCAAAAATGACAAAAAGGTAAAATGTAAATAGACAGGCAAGCCAATAGGATGCCTAATTCCACTGACAAGAGTAGTCCTTAATTGCTGCAGGGCAAAAGACCATCATTACTGCAACATTTGGAAAGTACAGGAGGCCTTGAGAAAGGCATGTGTCCATGAGACCTGTATCCATTGTAGGTAACAAGTCTAGAATAAGGGGATCTATAGAGAAAATCCAGAATTATTTTGGTACTGTACTGGAGTACAAAAAGAAGCCCATGTGGAAAGAGTTGTTGGCTTTTGTTATCAAGGTATGTCATGAGGGAAAGCAGGACCAATGGTAAGAGTACTGGCTTGGGTAGACCTGCCTAAAAAGAAAAACCAATCCTCTTAGGAGGTAAATGCAGGGCGTTACTGAAAAAGGACTACTGTAAGAAGATGTAAAGATGTAAAGCAGAAAAATGTCTGCCCTGCCTTTCAGGTACCTGGAAATCAAAATGGAAACATACAAAAGTTAGGTGCAAGTACTTGCAATTTTGATTTAATACAAAGGCAAGGCATAGGCAAGGAAACATAAAGGCTTAAGTGTAAGAATTAATTTACAGTTAGCAAGGAACAAGAGTGGCAACACAGAAATGTTTCATGTTAAAAGCAAGAAGAAAGAAAATAAAGGACCTTAATGAGAAAGAAGAGCAAGCAACATGCTCTACTGAAGACTGAAATACTCAGTCCACTGCCTTCATAAAAATGATAATACCTGATCACAAACTGATGTGTACTAGGGCCTGGGGGGTAAGTTAAATTTAGTCCTTAGAGAGCTATATGAACAATTCATGAATTATTAGTGATCATTTTTGCAAATTCATTATCTTGGAGGTTAGAGAATACCTGAGGGCTGTAATGGAGAAAACAGAAAATATATCTTTAAAGAGGATCAAAAAGGATGATACAGAGACCCTGTATATCAGTGAAATTTAAGTTCCTACATGAGAACTAGAACAAATTATTAAAAAGATAATTTAGAAGCATCTAGAAGATATGAAAGCTGTAAAACATGAGCTAACATGAATTTGCCAAGAACAGGCTTCTGTCAAAACAATACGATTTCTCCCACTAACTGAACAGCTTGCCTCATGGTTCCAGCAATAGATATATTAACTGTCAGCCACAGTCAAGCTTATCAAAATGTTTAGGTGCTATCCAACATTACATTTCCATTAATAATGTCTGGAAAATTAATTATATCAGGCCAATGTGGTTCAAAACTAAAATTCAGTGACCCTATTAACATCTTGTTATCAAGGTGGAAAACAAGTGGCCATAATTCATTTAATTCATAGCTTAGAAAACAGAATAGAACATGCACTAAAGGAATTTGCAAGGGCCAGCTTAAGTCAAAACAGCAGCATCTTGGTAACAGACAAAATGGTTTTAAAATGAACACTACATAAAAGTGCAAACTAATGCAAGAAATCAAATGAAGAAATACAAAAAGGAGAAAGAACAGCTAGGCAGCAATAGACTGGGAACAGATCTGGTGTTTATAATTATTGTAAACTAAATAGGTATCAACCCTGTCCTACTGTAGTAGGAAAGAAAAGCATTTTCAAACTGCATCAGTATAAGATATCAATTGTTCTCATAAAATTTGCCTTGTTCTTATTTTTAGAAGATAGAACACTTAATTCAAGGACCAAATTTTCACAAATGCATTCTTACACACCTGCAAAGTACCTGCCAGGCATTGGAAACAACACACATTTTTCTTGAGAAATTTATTTACTTGCCTGTAGCATCCTTGTTAGTTCTTATATCTATATACATTACATATTAATAGCAAACTACCCTTTTGAAAATTTGTCCTTGGATATTCAGAAGAAAATCCCTTGAGATAAAATTTTATATACATATTCCACAGCCATAATTGCTTCAATATAATATTTGATAATTTAATATTTGAATATGTTACTTTAATATTTCCACTTTCAGTTTCTTAAGCCCTATTTTAGATTTCTACTTCTCACATTCTCTATCATGCTTTAATGGTTGTAGTAAAAATAGGAAGTACTTCTCAGGTGTTCAAATACACAGCTGTTGACATCAAAATCAAAACTTGAAATTAATATACCAGATATTAATTAGCACAAGAGAAATTTACTGTAATAGATGTTTCTCAAACCAAGGTATATCAATTGATGTAGAGCAGCAAATAATGTTGTCAGAGTCTTACCATTAATTACTGGGGTATAAACAACAATTCCAACTAAGTTAGGATCAGATACAGTTGTGTCCAGAATAAGGCCACCAATACTGAAAAACAAAGTACAATATTTAGAATAAGGCAAGCAGGACCATTAATTAGTATTTAAAACCTTTTCAGAGCAATCTGTCTTAGAACGTCTTCAAGACACAATTTTCATCTCAATTCACCTTTCCCCTGCGCCATTACCTCATACTGAGCTACAGGGTACCATGGCTGTAGTTAGTTATTTATTAAAATTGACTTCTCACATAACAAAGATCACAGAGTATCAGCCACTCTACTTTTCAGATTTATAACTGTCATTGGATTAAATAATCTGTCAGATCAGTGCACGGTCTTGACTGGAAGCTGCAGGAGATGAGTAGCTCACCATTTCCCTCATTTGATAGGGTACACTTGTCAATCACAGACACAGCAACCCATCACTAGTCCCCAGCTACTGCTGGCTCCCCCAGTCATTCCCACCTGTGACTTAACTTTGTAACTTCCTCATTTTGGGAAGATTAAAGTTTATTCACACTCTAAATTCTAGAGGCTCCTTAAATGTTTCTTCTAAGTACAACCAGGTGTTAAGTAAGATATACAGAGATGCAGGATGACTATTAAGATGCTTCTATGAAGCAAGACAAATAGACTTACCTGCTTATAATCATGGCAGTTATAACAGGCTCCCATCCTGAATGGAGGACAGTTCTGGTAGCTGGGTGTTTGGCAGCTATGACAATCCCCATCGGAGTCAGAACCAAAAAAAAGGCACCAACCAAAGGAGATACATAGGAATATGTCTCTAAAATAATAATAAAGGAAAAAAAGCAAACCTGTTTTACTTTCAAGACATTCCTATACATTTTTCCTAAATTACAGTTCTAAAATAAATAATAATCCATATCATACAATTGGGGAATTTTAATAGTCTTCATCACTACTGCACCTAAAGTGTCAACTACTGCACTGAACAACGTATTTAAATCTGCCATCTGTGATCGTTGTCTCCCACCTCCTCAAGGACAGAACTATCTGTACAAAGAAGAAATTTTGAAGAGAATTTTTGTATGATGCTTTATGATAAAAGTGTAATAAGTCTGTGGAATATAAAACATTGCCTTGTAACTCATATTAAAAAAAAAAGAAACTTAATATACTGAAAATGCATTTTGTTTATACACAAATTCATAGCATATGGACACCCCCTTCTTTCCAATGCACAGATAACAGGCTTTATACACAAGTCCTTTAAATTGAGTTGGACATAAAATGGATTATAAAACCTACTCCATTGCCATAATACTGTTGTAAGTATCTCCTTGAAAAGAACAAAAACCACCAGTGGCTCTCAACAATGAGGGATCTCTTAAGGACAGGACACAGACAGAGCTTAAAATATTTTTTAGAAGACCTTCTGCTATGATAACATACTAGCACCTTATTGGGATTCTCTGTTATAACACACAAGAAGGAACAATAAATAAATAAATTGGTCACCAATCCTCCCAATGCAGCTGAACAAGGGTAAAAGACTATCATTATAATAAGGTATCTGTTTACAAGTTTTAAACTAGTCAACTGAAATTCACCCTGCCCAGGTTTTTTAAGGCAAAAATGATGAAAAAAATTACGGCAAGGCAGTTGGTCCCTACCAGGACTTCAAATTCTACTGTCTGTCTATCTAGCTGAATTAAAAACAGAACTAAAAAAGCAATTAATAATTTAGAATTATCTTACAGAATCTGTCACAAGTGAGCTATGGGAGACTCCACTTGCAGAACACCTTACTATAGCAGTCTAAAAAGATTAACCTTGAGATGCATCTTTTAAGGAAGGGTAGCTGTCTTTCTCTTCATATTTAATTCACAGAAGTAGCAAATATATTTTACAATACCTGGAGAATGGGAAGAGGAAATAAATGATCTCTCTTTTAGGGCTCCCTTTACTCCATTTTTGACAGATTTATAGCAGGTAGCTTACATGGTAAAAGGAATCTCACTCAACCTGTCTCTGCTACAGAATTTGTACTATCCCACAACAGAAGATAAACACCTAAAAGCACTCAGCTCTTCAGTGAACTTCTGACTGCGATGTTAAACTAAAAAAGGAAGGAGGGAAGAGGAAAAATCAAGGTTCTGATCTTCGTTTACTTTAAGCCCTCATTCCTTTAGTAAGCAGTGATATAAATTAATGTTCTAGTTCAGAGAACTCAGATGTTTAATGTTTTAATCCTTGTACAGGTTACATACTGTGACATATTGTTTAGTGCAGTGCCACTGAAAATAATGCAGCCTCTGGTAGAAATTAGAGGTAAGCTGGAAATATACTACTTCAAACCAACTGATAGGAACCTGAAAATAATAATGTGAATTACACAATTTGTCTTCTCAACCTGGATCCAACATGCACGAGAAACAAATGCATATATTTAAACTACATTCTGGGAAAAAAAAAAAAGGAAAGCTTTAAACGAAGTCTTCAGGTCATTACTGACAAGTGACAGTCAACAGGGACCTCCGAATTTAATATAATGGATGTTCCTATTCCAGCTCCTACTCCTCATCTTCTGTTGGAGGAAAAGAGCCAGGACACGGCGACGGTCCTGGGGAGCCCTCTAGTGCTTTCCCCCAGCTATTTAACAACGATGCACAGACACGGCTCCGTTTAGGAAGCTGCTAAGAACCACTAACCTTCTACTATTTAATCCCTGTGTTTGATAGCTTTGCCATTATTTTTAAAGCACTCTGGTGAACCTTTAAGAAATTACATACATGACAGTGACCAAACAAGATGTTTCATTCAGGCCTAGAACAGGTAAAAATGCTACAGTCCTTTCCCCTGCCTCTGGTGGGTATGCCATAAAGCACTGCATCAAAACTAACTCTGTACACCTCTGTGCATAAAATTTGTACACAAATCATTTCCCTCCTTCCAGTATTGTCTGAAAACACCTAGTCCCATGCAGAGAGCAGCCATAAACTTAAACATTTGTTTCAGACCATTCAGATCATTAGTTAGGCTAACAAACCATAGGGGACAATAGTTAATTCTGAATACATGTCAGAAGTGAATCCCACCAGCTTCATTACTCACCTATAAACTGTAGGTTTCCTTATAACAGTCCCATTGGGCTTCTTATTCAAGCATTGAGAAAGCAGGGAAACTACAGAAAGAACATACACATATCTGCACTGCAGGAGACCAAAGTTCTCATCTAGTCTAGTATCCTTTGTCTGACTATGGTCAACAGTTCAGGTTATAGAGAGAAGAAAAGAAAAATGACAGGTTTTGAGTGCTGCTTCTTTCAGTGTGCCCTGCCAGCTCCTGTTGCTGTTTGCATCAGGGATTTCATCACTCAAGTTTCTGTCTGCATCTGTCCTCTCTGATTAATTTACCTAAAGAGTTTTCTAAAATCACTTTGGTCCTCTTAACACAGCACAGCAGTAACTTTCACATCCCACTTCTGTATTATGTAAAAAAAATTTCTTTCTTTAACCTGCTGCTTAATCATTTTCTGAATGCCTCTTCCCTGCCACTCACAACTTTATAAACTCTTTATAAACCTCTCCTGGGCAGAAGTTACTCCATACTTTTAGTCCTTGTAACTATTTCATAGTTCAAATACATACATCTTGGAAACAACATATTTCCAAGGGCTTTGTGGCATAATCTTACTTTAGAAAGACTCTCTGTTTCCTAAAAGAAAGAAATACAAAGAAATTGAAAAAAAAATACAAAGAGCAGAAGAGGTTCTTCTAGCAGTAACTAGATAATTTCATACATCACCAAAAGACAAGTATCTCCAGAAGACCTTATAGAAAGAAAATTAGGAATAACTGTTAGAAACACAATTGAATGCACTAATCCTTCCCCCTACATGTGTAGGATCTGCTCTTCAACTGCAGTGGCACAGTAGAATTCGAGTGGTCATGACAGCTGTAAAAGTAGCAAAGGATCAGTTCAAACTGGCCCCACTTCTTTTTTTATTCCTCTGAGACACATTAGTCCATCTGTAAGCAGAGGTGTAAATTTCTGGAAATATGTGAAAGGAAGAAAAATGTCCAGGTTTCTTTCCTCATCTTCTTCTTGGTGTTGTTTTTTGTTTAGGTTTTAGAGATTAAAAAGAAAAGCATGGTATAGGAGAAATTGAGATATTATTAGTAATTACCTACTTCTTGGGAAAAAAAACCCATATAACTATGTAGTTACATATAATGTAACTACTATTAAAGTACCAGTACATGTAACAAAGTTTTAAAGCCTTACTTACACAGGACAGCTCAAATTTTTATGGGAAAAGGCTTGAACAATAAGCACAGCTGTAAAGAATATACGTGATGATATCAGCATCTCTAGCAAACCACAGACAAAACAATATTTGACCTGTAGTATACTACACTGTAATTGTCTACTGTTATGCCTTTTAAAGCACAATAAACTTTAGTTTCTATGGAATTAGTTAGTTGCAGCAATGATTTAATTTTGAATAAGGTTCTGAACACTCTTCTCCTCCTGTGAGAAAACTTTTTTTTATTTTTTTGTTTCTTCATGGGGGAGATTAGGAAACAGGAAGAAAAAAGAATTGTGAGTTACTCATTCTCATTTTCCAAGCTCACATCTCCTCTGTGACAATCCAGTATTTTATTACATAAGTTACCATCTGAGCTTGCTTCCAATAATAACTATATATTCATTTTAGTAGACGTTGTGATTATGAACCTTTGTTAGTGGTCTCCTCCTTTCCTTTAAAAAAGTAGGATTTCAACACTACAGGTCTTAGAAATCAGAGAAAAAAGTTTCAAGGGGGGTATATAAACATGCAAATAACTAGCAGAACAGAAGAACTGCAGACTCAAGTAAAAGTCATTAATAACAATAATTAGTTTGGAACTATTTATGTGTAATTCACCTGTTCACAGTCATTAGTGGGAAAGTAAGAGAACAGTAAAAAAGCTGTCATGAAGAAGCCAGACAGAATTTGTGCATAAAGCTGGATTAGATCATTGCCCTCTGTAGTCAGCAGTCAACAAAGGCCTCCCCTCTGGAGCTAAGCTATTCAGTGTGGTTATATATCTTTTCATCTTCCATAGCAGTACTGCTCTTCTGAAGAAAGCTACTGCTAAATAAGCACATTTATGTTTAAAAGATAGTCACCAAATTTATAAGACAAAACAAAATAAACAAAACAGAAAACAGCTGGGACATTATTTGGAGAAACTGGAAGTGGTTACTTCATTTACTGAAAAGCAGAAGGAAACATAAAATCAAGCACAAGTACTGGGAACAGTAGTGAGACATGGAGGGATACTGAGGGAAACAGGAAAGAGCTGAGGGAACTGGTATTGGAAGCCGGTATTGGAAATGAAGGTATTGTGATGGGAGCTGGAAAGCACTTGGATGGAATCAAGAGGAAACTCACAATAGTCTTTGCACAAATTTAAAAGTCGTATTAATCCCAAATCTATCTAAATTTAGGCTTAACTTCTTTGAATATGTACTTGTATGTATTTTTATTTTGATTTCCAGGCATAGCTAGCTGCAGGTCAAAATATATTTGAATGGTGCCTAAAACCACACCTTAAAACAGAACTCCTCTCCCAGCAGCCTCTCCAGAGAGCCACTTTAACTCCTTCCCCTCAGTGCAAGGGGAGAATGATTCAATAGGACTCAGGGAAGCAAATATTTGATTTAGGGGTGGACATTCAAGAAAATATTCCTGGATGAAGATAACTCCCCTCCCCCACAGGAAAGCACAGTAAATTCAACAACTACAGTTTGCAATTCACATATAGATTGAATGTGATACCATCAAAGACTTGCAAATACTCATAGTTTGTGCCAAAGTTCAGGTTAGTGACTTCTATGATCTTATAAAAAAAAATAAAAAAAATATGGCACTCTAAGATTTACCATTTCATGACACAAATGTTAACAAAAGAGTCAGTCAAACTAAAAGGTCTGTTGAACCTTCCCCTCCCTGCCTTTTCCCCACCCTTTTAACCCAAAAGAGGTTTCTGGGGAGTCATACATAGAAACATACTTACCAAGGCAAGTATAAAGACCCTGACTTATCCATGCTAGAATAGCAAGAGTGATAAGATCTCCAAAACTTGCTGCTATAGGAGTGGCAACATTGTCAGGATTAATACCAGTCTTCTTGGATCCAACAATAACTCCAACCATTATTATCCCTAAATTCAGCAAAGAAGACAGTACAGTAACTATATACACTCTTTTAATTCCACAGAAAATTCCAAGACCATGATAAAAAATAAATTAAAGGTGTTGGTTTCTATTTTGTCCTATAAACAGCAAAGCTAACTTTTAAGAGAATCCAAGTGACTACTAAAAATAGAACTCACATTGTTATTAACAGTCTTTGGCACAACATGAGTAACTTCCCTCTCATCATATATTGTACATAAGAGCTTCAACTGTGTATACCATCCTTTATGTTGTATTATGTATTGTAGGCTACATCAGGAGTTCACTTTCAAGAAACTGCCTAAAGAATTATGCACTATGAAATTCTCAAAAGAAAGAACTGAAATGATCTTGTAGGATCACAATATTTCAAAAGCACAATATTTCACGTGTAGGAAAATGAAGCTTAGAAAGCAATTTCCTGTGTTGGCCCACCACCAGAAAACAACAAAAGTTTCTCTTCGTGCCCAAATCATACATGAGTGGCAAAGTTCTCTTGCTGCCCTTAATTCTGCACATGATCAAACTCAATGGCTTTGTAGTCACTAAGAAAACGTGTGCTCTTAATCCCACACAAAACTTTAACAGTTTTTTAATTCTCTCATAAGTAAGCATATCAGATTAGTAAAACAAGGAAGTTACCCATTTTACTTGACCTACTATTCTTAAGACTACTGACTATTTTCAGTAAGAACATGTCACAAGTAAAGGTACTTTCCTCCTCCCCTTTACGTCCATTAAGAACAGTCTTTTACGGTCAAAGGTTTCCTGACAACAAGGAAGAGAAAATTAAATTCATCATGCCATATTGCTCCAAACAGACACTGGCACTGTTTGTATAGTGGGACTTGAACTTGGCCCAAACCCTTCAAATAATGAGCCAATTTGTTTACTTCAGATACAAAGCAGAGCACAAACTAACACATAATCAGCACGGGCAACCTGGAACTTTGAATTCAGCTAAGCTAACATCCAGGTTCCCTTAAGTTTAATCATAAATAAGTTTTACCTGCTTAGAACTAAGAATATATTTTGTACATTAATAAATATAGAAAGCACTGGGAAAAGTTCTTCATCAGGTGAAATCTAAACCCCCTACTTTTTGGTTTAGATATGCTCAGGAGGCCATGAAAATCAAAAGTTTTTGAAAGAATATGACAGAAGAGAAATGGAATATGCCCACCTATACGGAAATTGCAAAAGGGTATCCTAACCTCTGCTGGTTTTCAGATGTATTATCTCTGATTGGATTTAAATTTTTAAGGAATAGCAACAAAATACACATTCAGCATCCACAGAAAACTAAATAACTACAAGAAGTAACACATATACTCCACTTACCTTGTAAAAGAGAAGCTATGAAGGCAGTTGCTACACTGCTAGAACACAAAAGGACTGAGTGATCAAAGCGGTATTTGCCCTCTGGAATCCAGCCCAATATAACTGCTGCCACTGCTGCCAGAAAACCAACTACTGTTGCCTGAACCTGGAAAAGACAGTGAACAATTCTTAAAATATTTGATAGACTCAGGAAGACTACAGAATAATGTTCTGTTATTCTTTCCTTCTATCCACTTTTACATGCAAGGTATAAAAGGAGCATGCTCGTCCATTTTGTAGAGATTATGACAACCCTGGGTGATGAAGAATAAAAATCTTAGGCCAGCAGAAAAAGCTTTACCAGCATTTTAGAGACTCCAGAATAGCAAAAGTAAAATCAGGGAGAAGAGCTCAGGATTGAGGAGAGGCCAATGCCTAAAGAGGCTTCTAAATCCCTTAAAACAGTGAGGTCACAGAATATATATTTCACCTATTTTTTGAGCATGTTATATTATAACATATGAACAAGAAATAGTTCGCAATCTTAAAAAACAGTTGTTTTGAAGAACAACCACTCCTTTCCTCAAATGACCCAGCTATTTAAAATATTATTGAGTATCCAAAAGCTCTATCACATACTTTCCCTAAACACTGAATACAATGCAAATAGAGTACTAGAAACATTTGAAAGGTTAAAATAAAAAGGTTTTGCCAAATCTGAAATTTTTCTCTAATCCTCCTCAGATCCTCTCTTAAAAAAAATTAAAAAGGAAATACCCTTGGTACAGTCACAAATACTTTACCTCTTCTTCTAATAAATAGAAAATCATATTGTTTTAGAGAAGAGGAATATGGTACAAAAAAAATAATCAAGCAAATATTGTACAGTAAGTATAAACCAGCATGGCAGAGCTAGTTTCCCATTAACACTATCCATCTCCATACTTACTGATGTTTGTGATTTGACTTTTTCAATAACTTGGCTCACTTACAAGATTTAATCAAATAAACCTATTATATTTACCTGTTTTAAGGCCAAATTGCCAATTATTAGGTTCCATTTCTCAATGGGAGAATCCATTTTTCCAATATTTACCTATCAAAATTACAAAAGAAGTTCAGAATTTTGAGTTTAAAATTCTATTACTCGAAAATGCACTAACGAGGCAGAAACCCATAAATAATTCAACTAATACAATAAAACAGACATTTCTATTGAAAACAAGCCACATTTTTTCCAACTCAAACATTGCTTTTGATTTTAAATTGTATTTGGAGTACTTTTTCAAAAGCAGCTAAACTTGATGCAATTTTACATAGCAACTTGTTTAACATCAGGTTACTGTGCAAGATATACTGGCCACCTCACATTCCAGGAATGTCCAAGTACCACCAGTGATTAGATCAGTGGTTGGAAGATCTCTTTAGACTGAACTTGTTTCTATGGTCCTTAAATTCTGAAAATAAAAAATGCTAAAATCTAATACTGTTTAGCATTCGAACTTTTCATTTATACAATACGGCCAGAGACTTATGATGCTCTAAACGATATAAGTCCAGTACTAAGGTAGTAGCTGGAAAGACAGCAAATAAGTTATTCTACGAAAATAAAAAGTACATACATGCTCTTTTATAATGTATTTCCTATTTTTATTCTTTTTTTTTTGAGTTAGAGGACAAGATCTGACAAATAGTACAAACCACTGCAGTATGACTATGTTTAAAATAAATTCCCTTTTGAGATAACAGAATGATTTTTTACATTTTGAGCATAAATTTTAGTGGTTTTTTTCCCATGTAATATTAATTTATAAGATAACATACTTCTCAAAATACAGAAAGTCTTCACGTATATCTTTTTCATCTTTTGACAATTTCTTTTTAGTAGATTTCAATTCAATTTCTTTTCCACTTTCATTTTGTGATAGTAGGGACTTGTATGGAACAAAGTATTAAATGAAATGCTAATTTAAAAACTTAGACATATACTAAGACACTTCATCTCAATCTACATTATAAATATCTTATAGTGTTCAAAGTAGAGTCAAAATTCCACAAATAGACCCATTAAGTTTAAACAGGACAACAGTGTTTCAGGAAGTGCAGATAAGAATCTCCTTTGCATCCTTCTTAAATATATATATATGCTAAATGAATAAAAGGACAGGCTGTGGAGAGCTTCACTCTTTCTCTCCTTTGAAAAAGTTTTGGAAAAGCATCCAAAAAATCCCCATTCAAACAGCAATCTTGCAAAATGCTTAATCCAGCCTAAAAGTGAGCGGCTGCCAAATGCCACCGTTCTTCTTTCCCCTTCTATCAGTTACACGTCCATATTTTCTTTCCTGAAACAGACTGACAACTCTGTGAGTGAGTTCAAGGCAACATGAATTTCCTTCCTGGTTTGATGGAAAACACTTTTTTTCAGGGAGAAAAAAGGGGTTATCTTCTATAAAATGACCTGGTCCATCACATGCAACCATGTAACCATGCACAACAGCTTTAAGGGTTTGGAAGGGAGAAAGAGCAGGAGCACTCCTTGCAGCTGCAGATTTCCATAAAGTAAGATGAAGTTTATTGTGATACTGTGAAACAGATGGACCTAAACAAAACGTTCGTAAAGTCATACTGCTAATGCCTGACCCTGATAACACACAGTCAAAAAAAGAGCCTGCACAAGTTTACAGGACTGAAATGACTGAATAAGTGGTGGTTTGGTGTTGGTTGGTGGGTGAGGGGTTTTTTTCATTGGTTTGTTTTTTGGTTTGCGGGGTTTTTTTTCCTCTTAAAAAATGAAAAAGGAATAGGGAGAAAAGGCAACAGTGTAAATTGAGACAAAGAGAATGACCCAAAGAACAGAACAAAGTTTACGAGCTGAAGAACACAAAACTATAAAATATAAAATATTAAATAAATATAGTGCTTGAATGGGCAGCTGACCTAAGTGTACCTCACACAGTTATGCCAGGACAACTGTGGACAAAGGGAGAAGGGCTTACAGATGTAGAACCCCAGAAACACTTTGTTTGCTCTTTGTTGTCTCTATTCTACACATGAAGTAACTTCTTGCGGATTAAAAATTAATGTTTTAAAAACAGCAGGCTGTAAGATTGCCAGTGTATGAAGAGCTAACACTAACAACAAAGAGAAGTCCAAACTATGCCCTGAGGTAGATGAAAAATAGAGTCTTGAGACAGATTTAGTGAAATAACTGATTCTAAAGTAGATGGGAAAATGAGTGATCAGTAAGAAGCAACTAAAGTAGGAATTTGGGCAACAACATGAATTAAAGTGACCAGACAAGACTTGAAATCAGATGTACTACAGATAACAGAAACCTGCTAATAAGACACTAATTTTTGGCTGACCACATAATTACAATGAAGCAAAGATAATTAGTTAACAGCCTCAAAAGCACAGACATCTACAAATTCAGATGCAATTCTAAGCTAAGTGAGCAAGCAGGGTATGAATTAACTCCAGTGCAGAACTCAAGTTAGAAATTTCCTCCTGTAGCCACCCCCGCTGTCAAAACCCAGCCACAGAAACCCACTACAAAAGGTTAAGCTAGTCACAGGTGCACAGTCCTGTATTTACTTAAAGAAAAGTGCCTGGTGGAGAGCCAGCTAGTGCAAATTTAGGTGCAAATTAGAGTAGGAAATATTAATCATACAACTGGCCTCCAAATAACTGTTTAGATATATTCAGAATTAATATTCTCCTCCCGTTCTCACCTAGGTTGAGGATGACGGGATCAAAGGCTGGGTGGATAAAAAGAGTAGAGGGGTCAATGAAATCAATGTGAAGAATGCAAAGGTCAGAATAACCTCTTTCTGAGAGAAATGGCATGTAAATTGCAGGTCTAGTAGTGTAGAGTTTTTGAAACTCTCCAGTAAGTAATGATACAATATGACACAGCACCTGTTTTTAAAACCTGAGGGAAGCAGAGCAATGAAGGCAACTGCCCTGGAGTTCAAATTAATATTGGGAACTAAGCCCAAGCCACCAACCTAGAAGTAGTTACCTGAAACAGTTCTCCACAGCTTGGGGGGGTTTTTTGTTTGTAGTTTGCGGGGTTTGTTTGGGATTTTTTTGTTTGGTTTTGGGGTGTTGTTTATTTTTTTAACTAACTATTAGAAATATTAGAGTTCTTGTGTATTTGTTTGCCTTTGCAGCAGCACTTAGGTGGAATAGGGCTGGCAATCCACCAGGTCACAGACCTGTGCACATTGTAGCTGGTGCTGAATCTGAAAAAAGACATAGGAGACAAAACTGGAAGGTTCTTTCCAAGATAAAAACCTTCTCCCTTTCATTTTTGTTTTTTGTTTTCTTTTTGACATAAAACCCCTAAATATAATCTTCTTAGCATTACCTGGATAATGAATGATCTATACTGTTCTTATTTTGTACAGTATTGTTCTCTTAAACCCCCACTGTGTTGTGCACATACTCATACATTCACACACTCTATAATATTTACTGATGAGCTCTTCACTAGCAAGAACAAATTAGAGCCACCACTGGCAAAAGAGAGAACATTCACCAAACCCTAACAAGCTTCTACCTCCTCCCTGTGAAGGATGTTCAATGAACTTATGACTAAGGAAGTCCTGGAAAGTATTTCAATCACGTTTGTAACTTAGTCCACGGTCTGTCACAATTCCTGAAGAAAACAGGTCATACAAGGAAACTCAAGGCATTAGAAAACAAACAATCCAATAACCAAAAAAACCCCCACAAGTCTGTTGATGCAATGCTGGGAAGTAGCTTGGTGCCAGTGGTGCTGTGATTGGGCAACACCAAAGAAATTGGAACTCCCACATACCACAGAGCAGTGTTGGAAGACACACACACTTCACTGATCTCTTCTTAGCCAGTTAATTAACCCTCATGGTAGAAGGACGTGAACAGAACTGGCTAACCTGCTTTGGCCAAAACAGATGTATGACAATTTCTGGTACTGAGATGACAGGAAACCTTCATGGCATGCTTGAATAAAAACTTCTGAAGCATCAACTGATTTATGTCTTGATGAGACTTAATGACAGTGGTAAGTGGCACTTGTAAAACTCCTCAAACTAAGTCTTCTCGGTATTGAATTTATTCTTGGTAGGAGCTTGGGGTTCAAATGGCCAAATTGGCTCTGAAAAACCACATTCAAGACATGTACATATTGAGAAAAACATTTAGTGCACCCTTAAGGTACAGATCATGTTATCGCAGCTACTGGGATACTCTTAGGAATGCCATTTTGGGCTGAGGGGAGTGGCCTGAAACTCATGATGCCAACTTTAGTTTACCACTGGACATGTAGCCTGTGTTGTGGAAACTCCAGTATCTTTTATTTGTGTTTATCTGCAAGAGGGGAATCAGCTCCTGCTTTGGTAACAGTTGGTGGATAATAAGAACTGAGGTCAGGAGTTCCAGTGCAGAAAAAGGGTCTGCATGACCCTTTTTCCAAACGTCCCCTGAGAACAGTGATGTTCACAAATGAGATGGGGATGGTAAGGATGGGGAATTCTGCCACTGATAGACCCAGAGAAGTTCTAGATTGTGACTTGGTCAAGGTCATAAGCAGAACTGAGACAAAGAATTAAAGATCACATTAACTGAAACAGAAGAGGTGAAGCTGATTCTGACCCTCTTTTTTTAAAGCCTTCACTAAGGCACTGGTAGACCTTGGACTTGGTGTATTTTTCAGTATGTAATACAAGCACTTTCAATCCTCAGGTCATGAACTGTACCAGTCAGAAACAAATTAAGCAACAGGTCAACAAAATAAAAAAGGTCAGGTAGAAGGTAAAAGCATTCATGCCTGACAGTAAAGGTAGTAAAGTTTAAACACAAAACATTGTTAAGAAACAGTAAGAATACTCAGAAAAGTAAGAGCAATAAAATCAAACAGAAAACAAGACTGAATAGCTAAGGCTGACATTGATAAAGATACAACAAAACACATCAATTCTTACAAAGGAAAGTAATCAACTGCTATAATGGGCATGACACAAGCAAACCTTCACAGGACTGCCAAGGCTACGTCCATCACAGTGTGCATTTGGGCAACAACTCAATATAATGTGGCAATGACATTTATTAATGATAGGACACTCAGAGACCTTGTCAGTACAAAGCATTGTAATATCATACAAAAACTGAATGTCCTTAAGGATTACAGCAACAAAACCAGATGAAATTCAACAGCAGAAATGCAAGGTCATGCGCTTATGGACTAATCATATTTCTGCCAGAAGATGGGAGTGATAGCTGGAAATAAATACTAGGACACAGTCATGGATCACAAAGTGACTGTGAGGTCCAAACCTGGCACTTCTAGGCAAGTAAACCTAGAAAGTTTCAAGAGCAATATTGTACAAGACATAGTAAAATCTCATCCGGAGTTACATACACCTTTGACCAGGTATGTTCTAGAAAAATTTATTAAGGAACAGGCAGACAGTGGAGGTCCTGCTGGAGAACAGAAACACTGCATTATGCAGTGTGTCTTAGAGAGAGATGCAGTTCACCTATCAGAAATAGTTTAGTCACATTATTAGACTAATCTGTTCACTACAGTTATTCACACACATACAAAAGATAAGGTAACATGGCTTGCTTAGGCTAAAAAATGGAGAGGTGGAACATCCCCTGAAATGTAAAAAAGAACTACAACAAATACATAAGAAAGCACATAGAAAAAACCCTGGTTATGCTATGTTACAGTGTTGACACACACAAAAAATGTGACACAAAAAAACCAACCTGACCACAACAAAAAATAAATAAATTTATTTATCCAGAATGCTAAAAAACCCCATTTCTTGCAGTTTGATCAACAAAGGTTTGGAATAGCAATGTTACCAATACTTTATTTTGGTGCCACTCAAAGGGTCATTAGAAAAATGTGTTTAAAACATAAACATTTTATTAGCCTATTCAAAATCCCTCAAAGCCAAAGATATCTCTCAGCCCTATAGAATACACATGTAAATCTTAAAAATCTACTTTATCTGTTCTAAATGGTGAACGAGAAGAGACTTTACAGAAGTAAAGTTTAGATATGTGGAGAAGAGGGTTGCTTTTTTAACTTTGCCAACTTAATAACAGATTTAAACAGCCCTGTAACAGCCAGATGAAATCATAAACATAAAACACTTGTGACCCAAAGATTCGTTTCCATTTTGAAATATTTTAAACATGTATCTGAAAAGTGAAGGGGAAGAGAAAGCTACTTACAGCAGTTGACAGCCTGGATGCCAAGGTCATTTCCAAATTTCCTTTGAGACCAAGAAGTGCAGGAACCAAGATAAAGACTTCAGTAACATTCTTGAACACATCCCAGTGCTATATAAAGGATACAGTGGGAAACATTTAATTGAAAAATTCCCTTTAGACCATCCACAAAGTATTCAAAAAAATCTGTAAATCCTTTTTAAAAAAATATTTAACCTTTTTATCTTAGACCTAAAAGTCTAAAGTCAGAACTGTTACCTATTTAGATAAAATAGATTTATGATTGTATATTACTATTTCAAAGATGAGAAGACTATAAGCAAGAGATACAAAATCTGGCCTTAAAACTAATCTAGTTTAAAAAAGATGTCATAAATTTGAAGAGTTTTTTTTTCATGACTTTAAAATAGTACCAGATACTATGACTGCTCTTGAATTCTGGTCTTAATTTTCAATAATAATTTTATCTTTTCCCTTCCAGCTGTGTAGAAGCTTTTTTTACTTACAGGTTCTGTTCGTATGACAACTAATTCCCTGTTGGAAAGTTTGTCTTTATTCTACCTCTAAGTGTGAAATTTACAGGAGTACAATTTTCCAAAACCCAGATTTTTAAAGCAAATTCTCTTACCTTTTTGTGCAGTAAGTTTTCAGTACTGAAATGCTGTGCTACTTTGTATGTCTTGTCAACCCATGTATTTAATTTGTAATCATTTACCAACTTCAACTAAACTAACAAAACTGTAAATTGTGTTTGTATTCGTGGATTTGCAACCATTTAAATTATTATTTTAATTAAAATAAAAGGATTCAATTCTCAAACGTAAACAAGATCTGAGAATTACCTGTATGTGAAATTACATAGGTATTTACTAGTGGGAAAGAATAATATGAAAGGGCTTGTAAAAAACAAGCTTAATATGCTTTGTGGTATTCAAATTTTCATTTTTAAAATATGTTCTGTCACATTTCAAAATTCTGCTTTACTGACATCAAAGTTTACTGCTTAGTTTAAGGTGAAAAAAGATGGTACTGACACTAGCTATTAATTTTTACCTTTGTGTCACATGTCTCTCATTCATAGGGAGCTGGACTGGGAAACCAATAAAGATTAAAAATCATATAGATGGAAAAATCAAGATATATCTCAATCCCGCTCAAAAACTAGGTATAAAACCACATTTCCTTAAGGGAAGGACGACAAGGTGAAACATTTGGTTAGAAGCCAGTAGTGACAGTAGGCACAACTGTCTCTTCTGTCTGACCATCATGCTGTATCATGCAGAAAATCATATATTAATGAAGTACAAACAAAGTATCTGTACAAAGAATAAATTTGTAGAATGTACATGAACAAAGCAAAGACTGGTGTAAAACAGCCCAAGGAATAAGCCATGAGGCTTATTTATAAGAGATTTCTGCTTCTTTAAAAACAAATTAGGTAGGAAATAAAAGTCAATATAGTCTTCAAAATGCAAAGAGAAGGCAAGAAAATTAGTTAGTCCAATAAACTTTTCTAAACTGTTACTCTCTTCAGAATTTTCTTCAAATATCACTGCACAAAGTGTTCTTTCATAGGCAACTGTTACTTTTAACTCCACTAAAATGCTGCTGACATCTACAACCGTTATGTCAGAAACTAGTCCTAGAAACATTCTGTATCAGTAGGGTCTTATTGATACAATACTCCAAAACAGGTTTTAAAAATATTATAAAACTTTATCTTAATATTGAGAGAAATTTCTATTTTATCTTAGCCCTGAATAGCTACTGTCAATTAAATCTGCTACCACAAACCAAGATAATCTGGCCTCTCTGGGCCTATCACAATGATATTTCGAGGTGGATGTGACATTGCACCCTGTTCACACCACTGATGTTCATAATTCCAAGTGTTCAGCAGACCACCTGTTACATGAAAAAGCCATTTACACACACCTGAATACTCAAAAAACCCTCTAAATCACTTTGTATGAATTTCATATAACATATTCATGTAATGCACATTTTCACATGCCATATGCATTTTCATGGACCCAATCTACACAGTATTTCAGAAATTGAACAGACTTGAATCACACAAGGAGATGAGGCAATGCAATACATTCTTCTAGTCTTTTTAAACACCTATGTATTTCAGCATTATGGTTAATTACAACTCCCACTTGAACTATATACACATTTATTAGTGTCAACAGAATTTTGAACCATTATTATATTTCTATCAGAACTATAGACCTCACAGACTACCTGGTAAAAAAAAAAATCTTCCAAAGTAAATACCAACCTGTACAATATCCAAAACCATGCCAGCAGAAACAGTTCCAAATCCTGCTAGCAAAAAAGGTACAAGTATCTGTAATGCCATAATACTACTAGATTCTTTGGGTTGTTTTCTACTTCCTTCCACAATGATATCTTCATTACTGTCACTAGACAGATTGTCTTCCTGCAACATGGCATCTGTTTCTGAAGTATCCAATCCATCACAATAATTATAACTGGTAAAATCATCATATTTAGGGCTACAGCTAGATGGGCTGTGTCCATTGCTACCATGAAAACTTGGTTCTGAGAAGTGATGGTACTCTGTGTGTTGTTCGGACCTAGCATTAAAATTGTTTCCTGCTGGTTGCAATCCATCTTGCCAGACACCATTCACTTTTTTGTGTCTTTCATCTTGATTTATTTGGTAAACAACAGGAACCATACTTAAAAGTAGTCTCAAAAATTTATCAGACTGAATTGTACTAAGATTTATGGTCCAGTTTACAAAGCCTTCTCTGTCATGGACTTTGCTATTTGTTTTGAAGATGGTAGATCTGCCTTTACAGTTAGTCATAGTGCTACAGAAGTACAGGTTGAAAAGCACTTCGTTCTTCAGATGTCAGCAAAGAAACCTTGTAGGTGAGTCATCAAGTGCCACACTTACACATGGACCCAAATGTTCTTTTTTTGCATGCAAAAGTGTTTTTTCACTGCTCTCAGATCTTCAACAATTCCATAAGCAAGGCTGGACCTGCAAAAGAAGTAAGAAGTACATATTCAACCTTTAAAATATTGTAACTCTGCAGAAAACACGAGACACTGGTTTATATTTTCAGATCACCTGGTATCCTTCCAAAGCAAGTATTTATAGAAATGTCAACCTCCTCCAACATTTAACTGCCTAAGTTGAAGGAAATTAGAAGGTAGAAAGCCAAAGCTGGTGGGTGATGAAGTTTCACAACCCTGTGTACTTTCCAGTGAAAGAAAGAGACAGCAGTGTGGACTGTAAGTGAACCAGTGAAGGCCCAGCTTTTGTCTTCTTGAAGCCCAGGAAGCCAAAATCTTCAGGCAGACACTGTGTGTAGCCCCAGACTTCAGTGGCCTTGGAGGTGGTATTTCTGCAAGGTGCAAGGGCATAAGGACAAATGGAACCCACGTGATGCACAGCAGGGCCACTGTTGCTCCTCACACTCTATGCTAATGGGAAACATAAGTGGAAAAAAACCAAAAAAACTTTCAAAACACATCAGAGGTGGCAAGCCCAAAGCAATATTCTGGGTAACAAAGTCCTTATGTGTTGACAGTCCCAGCCCTCTATCCCTATAAAAAGATGACAAACCAATATTAGCAGGTAAAATTCAAAATCATCCTAATTTAAAATCATAACAACCGATTTTTCTCTGAAGCAAACATAATAATCAGGTTAAATATAAAATACTACAATATCAAGGAAAGAAGACAGTACTGATATTCAGAACAACAGACTCCATGAATACAAGTAAATAAATGATCAGCATAAACAAAGAAACAAAGGTCAGGCAGACCTACACCAGCATGATGTGGGATGACACAACTCCATAAGTTCATGATACTGTGTCTATGCAAAGCTGTGAAGACATATTTTTACAGACTGTAGGAAATAAAAATATTTTAGAGTTGGAGGACTTCTAGTCTGCATTTCCTGAGAAAATCAAGCTCCTAAGATCATATTGTTTATATTATGATCCCTACGCTTTCATTCCCTCTGTTTTAGCGCTTTTAAGTAATCCAATATTTCTGGAGCAATTTCAGATAGACCTTACAGTGAGTGGAGATGTCAAAGCTTTTAGCAACCAACAGCCTTGCAAGAGATCCAAACGTGAGTCTTTGCCCTAAGACATCTTCAAACATTAAAGATAATTCACTCCTATATGGTCAGAGCAAACCAACTTCAAATTCCTGCTGCTCATAGAATTACTTGGCTTGCGTTTTTTGAGTGAAGAGATGACTCAGAAGCAACATGATGATTTTCCCTCTATCACTTGCTTTATCCAAAGGAGTTCTGACCATGAAATGAGTATTTTAAAAATGACAACAAAGTTTATGGCCTGATTTAGAAAGAAGTTTTGCAAGAAAGAGCAATCTTTTTTTCCACAAGACCAACAGAGCAGTTTAAATAACGAAGATCTTTTGCTGCTCTGTAGCAGACCGTGCTACGTTGAACCTTCAAGTGCATAAAAACTCCAAGGCCTCAATTCTGGTTTCCACACACTTTAATTATGAATAACAAAGCAACTTTTGCTGCTATCCCAGAAGAGTTCTAACCACAGGCCAAAATGGTGCTCTGTTAAGTGCTACAAAGAGACAAAACAAGAAGAGGCAATTCTTCCTGGCCCAAGGGTGGCATTATAAACGTAAAACAAAACAAAAACAAAAAACCAAACAAAAACAAACAAAAACAAACAAAACCCCACCCAAAACAAACAAAAAAAAGGCATAAAAAAAGACTATTGGAGCACACGTAACAGTAAACCATCAACCTAACCATTATCAACTTCTATGACAAGCAATCCTTCACTTTACAGAAGGATTAAGAGGAATACAAGAGAAGAGAAGTTCACGGAAACTGAGGAATCTCAAAATTTCAGGAAGGGTATGGCCAAAGGTGCTGAAGGTTGCCAACTGATTTATGATGATGGGAAGTGGCACAGTACTTAGGAAGCTTGCTAGGGGAAAAGCTTTGAATCACTTTAGCCAGCTGAGTTTCAGTTGGTCACAAGAAACATCCAGATTAGAGAGACTTTATGATAGAATTGAAGAATGGGATGTAGAATTAAGATGCAAAAGTGTTCATGATGAAAGACACATACTGAAACCAACAGCAACCTCACTGGATTTTTTTGGAGGGGGGTATCTATTTTAAGAGAGGGAAGGAGTAACAAATGAATTTTATTTCACCCACAGTAAAATACATTGAGAAAATTTTCTGATAGCTTTAACAAGGCAGAGTAGTCTGGCTCTCATTGTGGTTTCTACCATATGTCCTCCAGTCACATCACCAGAGTGCTAGACCATGACTCATGGAACTGCAACTATAGCCAAAAATATTTGTGTTAATTATCCATATATTTCTAACATATGGATTTTTCTTCTTTTAAGTTTGTATTTTTCTTTTTTTTTTTTTTTTTTAAGAAACAAATCTTTCGAGAAGATTGTGGTTTCATTTAATATGAGAAAGTGTTAACAAACAGAAATAGCACTTAAAAGGAGAAAAAGAAAGGAGAACAGAAAAATTATTTGGTCAAGTTCCAAAGGCAGGAAGAGGCTAGCAGTTGATATATTATAAAGCAGTTTAGATGACAGTCATTTATGTTTTTTCTACCAAAAAGATTTAGCATGACTAAAAGTGAACTAATGATAAATGCTGGAAAACGAGAATTTAAGAAGATAAACTGAAAAATATAGGATCACAAAATTGTTTAGGTTGCAAAAGTATAGTATAGTATACAGTGAAGAGTAATTACTTCTTCAGAGCATACAGACAGAAGATAACTACGAAGACTTCTGAATGTAACTATTAATTTCTAAAAACCAGTTCCAGCAAACATAATTTTCCAAATGTGAATATTTTCACATCCTAAGTTATAGGATGTTAATACTGCCGTACTTTTAGGGGTTTTTTGCACCTACAAGATGCAGTAAATCATCTAAGGAACTGTAAGAACTTCCTGAGAAGCTTTATCGTTGACAAGAAAAATGCCTATGTTGTGTGTTGTCTAGAAAAGATACGGGAGCTAAAGAAGTAAACTCTACTGGAGTAACTCATACGAAGGAAAGGCAGTTAAAATCTCAAAAATCTCATCCCCAGCCTCTGTAGGAACAGGAGATAAGTGAATCTGGTTTCTTGATATATAATCAGGAGGTTACAGTAAAAGGTGAAATACTAAAATAAAAAAAACAGAGAGAGACAAAGATCCTTTGAGAAGCCAGGAAGCAGCCTCAAATTTATCATATCTGGCACGTATGTGAAATGAAAGGACACCTTGTCTTTGTCACTACAAGCAAAATAATGAGCTGTGCCCAAACTATGACAAACATTCCCTTTTCTTTATTGTTTCCTAAGTACCTATTTTTAATAGTTTCTTATTTCCCTTCACATATTTTATACCACAATTACTGTGTATTTACCTCTCTCTGTGTCCTGCAAACATACACAAACATAAACAAACAGTCCTGCAAACATAAACAAATAAGAAATTGAGCCATACCCTGCCATTCACTGAAGATGTGTTCCTGAAAAATGAGGCACTAACAGAGAACAAACCAATTTTACCCATAAGAATTAATACAACTGATGCATACAGCAATTTAAAAATTACACATGGAGACAGTACATACGATGTGAAAAATGGACAGGTAGAAGTAAATGCTGCCTGGAAGAGATGCTGACTTTTGGAAATGCACAGCTGCTTTAGAAACATCTCAGGTACTTCAGCTATGAAACTTAACACCTGATCATTATCACATTTTCCCATCCTTTGCCTTTGATTGGCTTGATAAATCTGAGAAAGATGAAGATAACAAAGAAAATGTAACTGTTCAGGAAGAGGCTCAAAGAACTCTCTTTATTATTGCCCAAAGAATTGTTAGCATTGCTTTAGACACACCTATAATGCAGTTCTCAAAAGCATGGGAAAGAAAATGCTTCTTTTATACTTTCCCTTGCTTTAAAGAACATCTAGCATCAACAGGATTAAGGGAATAGATTCTACAGCTAAATTTGTTCATATAGGGATTAGACTGCCAATAATTTATTTAAAGCATGAACACAATAAATCACAGTGATCTTTTAAGACCCTTCAAAAAAAGGGGAAGGGAGAAGAATCGAGCATGAAACTTCTGTAGTGTCAACATTATGAAAGGCTAAAACAAATATTTATCAAAGTTTAGGTCTAGGGAAATTTCTGATTTCTTTCAGAGTGTGGCTAACAAAACCAAAAGATAACCCCTGTCAAAGTAATACTGAGGGCTTTCACAGAATCCAAAGCTAATAACACCAGAGTCAAACCCCATTTTTCCTAAAAGTTCCAACATTTTTTTACAGGTGCTCTTTTAAAGCAATAATCATCTCTACATTGCACTTCTTGGTAGTACAGAATAAAATACAATTGAATAAATGTGTCTATCTGAGAAACACCTCTCAGTAGAAGAACAAGCCTTGGAAAGGGATTCAGGAAAGTAGCACAAAATGTTAACAAAACACTGAACTTTAATATTTTGCCATAATAAGCAAAGATGAAGCTGGATTATTTTCTGGCTTGAAAGACTCTTTTTGTGTCTTCAGAGATGAAGTCAGATTCTTCTCATTGAAAGGATGAGAGGTAGCAGGCACAAACTGAAACACTGGAAATGTAACTTGAACTCAGAAAAAGCTGGATTTTTCTACCATGAAAGCAGTTGAGCACTGGTTCAAACAGATTATGGGGATTCCATCCCTGGTGATATTTGAAACCAAACCAGACACGGCCCCAAGTAACCTGTTCTACGTGACCTTACACTGAACAGAGGTGGCTGAATAGAAAATTTCCTGAGATCCCTTCTGACCTCAACAATTGTGAGATTCTGTAAAGTTTGAAATATGAGGGTTTGGGGGCCTTCTTTAAGTTCAGAACACAATTTGCAGAAGTGATACAGGGATCTGCATGGCCTCCTCTGCACTACTGTGACGTGTATACGTACAAGTGTCAGTACCACTGATACCCTTCTCACAGCGTGGCTAATCATTTCCACTGCTCTAGGGGACATAACAGCCGAAAGGGAAAGCTACACTGTATCACCTCAGCATTATAGAGAGTAAACAAACAGACTGTATTATCATTAATCATTTTGTAGAAACCAATGTGGTATGCTGGGCTAAGACTATTTACAGCAGATACTTAGTGTTGAGTATTAAGGATAGGGGGAAAGGCTGAAAATTAACAAATGTTGCATGCAAGGCAGATATAAGGGCATTACGTACCATTTCTTAAATATTATGCAGTAAAGTGGTTAACACTGTCTTTATTTTATGGCAGTTGCTGGTTAAATTAACAGCAAGAGAAACAAAAAGAAAAAATAATAAGGGGAAATAAATAGATTAAAGAACCTCCAGATGCCTTCTTGAGAGTAAGACACTGAAAGACCTGCCAGCCTCAGGTTCAATTTTCAGACAAGTTTGAGACTGCTGCATTCCACTTCCTGAACACGGCAGCTTTCGATTTTGGACCCAAGGAAGGGAAAAGCAGTTGTGAGAAAAGGATTTGGTTTGCCTCTGCACTTCTAAGGAAACTCGCTTAGAAGAGATCAAAACAGAGCCAGAAACGAGGTAGCAAGGCTGTGAAATGTGGACAGGTTGTAAAGTCACCCAAATGGAATACCAACGTGAAAAATACCAGGCAAATCACATCCTGCAGCCCATCAAAAGCAGGTAGGAAAAGTATGAAATATAAGAGATAAGGCAGTCCTCTAGATTAAGTAACCAGTAAGTACTTACCAGGATGAGTCAAAACTGTACTATTTGGGATCCTGATTACAGTTTTCTACTGTCAGCACCAAGGAAAGATTAATTACTTATTAACTCAGGCACTAGGATACAGACTTCACATTGTTTTTTGTGGATAATATCCTAGAAGTATTTGAAAAGAAAATTATACACTGCTATTTTTCCTTCTGAAGTGTCTACCAGTCATAGTGCAGTATTTATGGATCCAGTTTCACAATCTCTTAGGGCAGTACATGTAGGGAATGCTGCCAAAACAGGTCATTCTACCTGCTTTCATCTTTTTACTTGCATTACTGAACTGGTAAAGTGAAGATAACTAGGGACATCTACTAAACACTGCTAGGACTCTTCCTAAGGACTAAACAATTCTTTCATTTTATATGATCCACTTATTACAATGTGATCTATAAGCCAGGATCAAATGTAAGTGAAGAAGACACACAACTGTATCCTGGACAGTGGGATCAGGGAAGAGGAAACTATAACATTAACTGAAAATAAAGAAATAGACAGCTACAACCTGAACTTAATTGGGAAATAATGAGAGAGTAGAAAGCAGACTAAATCACAAAAAGCTTCTATGTTTCGGCAGAAAAGTATGGAAAGAGAATAAATGCACCATCACATGTTAAATGCTTGTAAACAAAAAAAGAGATGATCGTTGAAGTCTGTCCATGTGCTGTTCGGGTAGAGGTGCCATGCTCCTCTAGCAACTGCAACCGCGGTGACAAGAGTCTGGTATACTTTTATGGGTGCAAAGGTGGGAGCAGAACTGCCTGCACATACGGATGTACAGAGTGCCAGGGAATAAGGGCCACTGGCAATGTTGGGCAGGTCTTGTGCACGCACAGAGAAACCAAAGAAAAGGCTCATTGTCCGGGCTACCTGGAGCAGTGCATAATTACGCGCACATGATGAAACGCGCTCCGGGCTCTGAGGAGCGCAGGGTACCGGGGCCAAAAGCCCGCAGCATCCGCGGTCCGGGCCAGGACCCTGGGCAGGCCGGCGAGCGGCTGCGGGGTGCGGGGGAAAGGAGTGCGCGGAGGGAGGCTGCGGAGGGAAGCTGCGGGGGCGGGCGGCTCGGGGCCCGCTGCACGGGGAGGGGGACGAGCCCCATCGCACCCGGGGAACGCCGGCCGGGGCCGGCATCGCGCGGGGGAGGAGGGTGGGAGGGAGTCGGCGGCCCCGCGTGCCCCACAGCCCCTGGGCAGCCCGGCAGCGCGGCGGGCCGGCGCGGAGCTCGGGGGGCGCGGGGCTGCTCCGCCACTCGCGAGGAAACTTTCCCGCCCGCAGCCCCCGCCGCCGCCCTCGCCCCCGGGGCGGCAGGTCGCCGGCCCGCCCGGCCCCTCTGCCCTCGCTGGCGCTCGCCCCGCCGCCCCCTCGAGCCGCGCCCTCCCCTCACCTGGGCGGGAGCGGTGCCGGCGGCGCGCCGGGGCCGCGCTCCATCGCTGCGGCGGGAGGGACCAGCCCGGCGGCGGTGACAGCTCCGGCTGAGGTGAGCGCCGCCGCCACTGAGCAGGCGCGGAAGCGGCCGGAGGGCGGGCGGCCCCCGCGATGATGTGGCCCGTGATGCGCAGCAGCCGCCGCCGCCACCGGACCCGGCGGGGCTGGGGAGGAGTCGGGCGCGGCCGAGGGGACGGGATGGGGCGCGGTGCCCGCGGTCGCTCACAGCCCGGCCCCGCAGGGCGAGCCCCGGGCCGTGTCACCCCGCGCTGGGGGACCCGCCGCCTCCCCCTCCCCGCTGCTCCCTCCCGGTCCCCTCGGTGGCAGCTGAGTCCTTCTGCTCCCTCCTCGGTCCCCTCCCTCGGCGAGGGCCCGGCCGGTGCCCCGCAGCCGCGGGGACAAAAGTGCTGGAGAGAGGGGCTCAGGGACGCTCCCCGGGCGGGGCCGGCGGTGGCGGTGCCTTTGCTTCCACTCGCAGTAGCTTTCTTGGCGATGTAGCACAAGAGCCGCTGTTTCCAGATTGTCAGCTCTTTCCTGCCAGTTGGCTAAAAGCAGCTTCCTCAGGAATCCAGTTTTTTAAGTGTGTGGGTCGGTTGGAATCCTTTTTCTTGCCCAGCTAGACTGTATACCCTGCACACAACATGTAAGTCTGCAAGGAACTCCCTTGCTAAGTACAAAGCCAAGGCCTTGCTGGGCTCCTGTTTTGAGACACACTTTATATTAATACATTGAAAGAGTCAAGCCAGCTAAATTTGTGCATTTATTGTCATTACTTATACTATTCCTCCATTGTTCCTTAAGTGGGACATGCCTTAAGTGGGAGGTGAAAGGGAAGAAAGAGGAAGAAAAGAGAACTGGGATTTAATGATGGTGACAGCAGCTAAGCCTACAGCATCCCTTTTCCTTTCTACAGACAGAACAAAAGACAGCATGGGCAAGTCACCAAGCGTCTGACATAAACTGGCGCTAGCTGTGGTGGGGATGTGTGGCAAAGCAGAAACTTAAGCACAGGAAAATGTATTTCCAGGACTGGGGCCAAAACAATCTGTGCTACAAGAGTGAAATATATGGCATCAGCTTGAACTCTTGAGTCGATACTGCATTAAATGAATGAAGTAGCCCAAACCTCAGAGCTATTAATTCAGCTGTCTCAACCCTGAATGTATTGGGAATTTGGGCTACAGATCTGGTTGTTTCCCTGCCCTAGTAGTAACCATATATATCCATGCCCTGTGTGTGCTCACGTGTTACACAGTGTGGATACATAGTTGGGCCACCTTGCAAATCAGATAATGATCACACCTGCCTCTGTTGCCAACAGGTTAGAGTATAAACCTCAGGTTTGGGAATAACACCTGAGGCTGCTATTTCTGGCTTTTCTAATTGCATGTCTGGTGATCTTGGGCAATTATTTTATCATTCCCTACTACAGGTTCCTTGACAGCATTATGCCCCTCCCTCCACTGAAATCACATAATACCCATGGATGAAATATAGTATTTGAGGTTCCCACACTATTATATTGCATTGTGCGCAAATTCAGACAGACTCACTTGAGGCTCAAGGTCTCTTGCAGAGGCCTTGCGGAAGGTTTGCCTCCCACTGCTTTGGATTTGTTAATGCCAAGACACTGGGATCTGGGTGGTTTGTTGGGGTTTTGTTGTTTTGTTTTTTGGGTTTTTTCTCCCCTGTGTTCTTTGCAATGAGGGCCTATAAACACCACTTACCTGATTGCTACTTTTTCTCACTTTTGGCTTGTACTTCCAATCTCGTTTCTTATGAACCATTCAGTTCTCTTTTTACAGTTTTCACATCGTCTAGAGTATAAACAGATAAAGGCCAGAAACTGCAGAACAAATCCTGAATAACAGGTTGGCCAATGTCAACTGAACTTGCTGGTTGTGTAAGTTTCTTTTCCAAAAGATGATTAAAACTCCCTCAGGCTCCGAAGTTTAATTTTAGGTGCATTTGTCAAATTCTGACAAGGAAAATGGGAGAGTTTTCAGAGACAAGCAGCTACTGGCAGGCATTCAGGTGATGTTACCTGCTGGCAGCTTGGTTCTACACACTCATGGTTCTTCTAGGAGATGGGATGGACTTTTTTGTGCCAAATCACAGAATCAGTCATCTGGTCCAACCTACTTGCTTAAGCAGGGTTGTCCTAGAGCACATGGCACAGGATTGTGTCTAGGTGGTTCTTGAATATCTCCAGTGAGGGAGACCCCACAACCTCCCTGGGCAACCTGTTCCAGTGCACAGTAAAGAAGTTCCTACTTACATTCAGGTGGAACTTCCTGTGTTTCTGCCCATTGCCTCTCATCCTATTGCTTGGCACCACCAAGAAGAGCCTGGCTCCATCCTCTTGGCACCCCACCTTTACATATTTATATACAATGATGGGGTTCCCTCTCAGCCATCCCTTCTCAAGGCTTAACGGGCCCAGTTCCTGCAGTCTCTTCTCATAAAAAAGTTGCTCCAGTCCCTTAATCATCTCTGTAGCCCTCCACTGGACCCGCTCCAGGAGCTCCATGTCTCTCTTGACCTGAGAAGCCCAAAACTGGACACAGCACTCCAGATGTGCCTCAGCAGGGCTGAGTAGAAGGGCAGGATCACCTCTCTCGGCCTGCTGGCAATGCTCTCCCTAATGCACCCCAGGACACCATTGGCCTTCCTCGCCACAAGGACACGCTACTGGCTCATGGACAGCCTGTTGTCCACCAGGGCTCTCACGTCCTTCTCCTCAGAGCAGCTTTCCAGCAGGTTGGCTCCCAGACTGTGCTGGTGCTTGGGGTCATTCCTCCCCAGGTGCAGGGCCCTCGTTGCATTTCAGAAGGTTCGAATCATAGAATCATAGAATCAGCCGGGTTGGAAAAGACCTCCGAGATCATCGAGTCCAACCCTTGACCGTTTCACAACGATTTCAAAATAGTTGTTTGTTTTGTTCTGTTTTCGGGTGTTTGTGGTTTTGTTGTCGGTTTTTCGTTTTGTTATTGTTTGTCCGTTCGTTTGTTTTTCTTTGCGACGTGATCTGTTTTCCCTCCCGCGCAGTTCCCCGCCGCCGTGCTCCTCCCGCCCTGTGGGGGCGCTGCCGGCGCCGCGGCGGAGCGGCCGGAGCCTTTCCCGTGGCGGCGGGCGCATGGCGGGGCCCGGCGGAGCGGGGGCTCCGGGAGCGTCCCGGGAGCTGCTGGACGTGGGACGGCGGGCAGGTGAGGGCAGCGAGCGGGGGCTCGGATCGTGGGCAGCCCGAGGCAGGGGGCTCACCAGCCCACCTGTGGCCGCTGGTGCGCCGCTGGTCCCTCGTGTGTTGAGGAGCTGCTTTCCCGGGCACGGCTACGGTAATGGGGAGTAAATAATGGGGAGGTGGTGGTGGTGGTGGGGTAATCCGCGTTTAAATGATATCGACATTCGTAACGACGTTTTTATGAGAACCAAAAAAACAATGCTAAAAAGGCAGAAAGCTTCGCTTTAGTTACTGATACCGGGCGGATGGCTCTGTTGGCGGTCATGGGGATTAACGTGTGTAATTAATGCTGAATTTCCCTGCGTCGCTTGGATTTCACGGCGCTGCTCCTGCCCACGGTTAGTGTAGGTCCTTGGCACCGCTGTTGGTGGCTTGTTCTCATCACACAGGGATTTAAATCAGTGTGACTAGCACGCCTTAGCTCTTATCTCGCTGTGCTTTGCTGTGGGATATTACAGGTAGTTTTTCAATGCATTGTAACTCTCAATAAATCTTGGGTAAATACTTCAAATACAGCATGAGTCTGTAAGAAGTGGCCTGCAGGACCAGGCCAGCGGCCCATGTAGCCCTGTATTCTTTCTTTCAAGAGCTGCATTAGCAGATGACAATTACAGAGAACTTGTCAGCTTAAGCACTGTAATACTTGTTTGTTTGCAGGGCTGGAAGACATTTTGCTGATTAATTCAAAATGTAGCAGCAAGAAGGCCACGACTTTACAGACAGTCAGGATGCCAAGGAGCAGTGGTAAGTAGGAGCTTGTCACTGGAACAGTGTCAAGGAGTAGGTAACATCTGTGACATAACCTTTTCTTCAGTGCTTTCCTTGCATAGGTAAAGGGAGAAACTCTTGTGTTCGGTTTCTACTGGTGCTAGGTCCTCCACTGCAGTTCCATGTCCCGCAGGTTATTCATGTAACTTAGATGTAAATTATATTTTGCAATGCTAGGCATTACCGCTGTTAAGTTTTAGGGACAGATTATTCTTTTTCAGTATAGGGTTGTTGCCTTTTTTTTTTTTTTCTGATCTGGGCTTCTTACTTCTTTTTAGAAGTAATTTCTGAGTATGATATATCTGTTGTATAAAAGCGTTTAGTTTAAAATGGACTCCTGGCAAATTATTGTATTTTTGTGTTGTGATTGAGCTGAAATTTAAAAAGTAATAGCAAAAAAAAAATTGTTAGATCAAATTCTTTCTTGGATAAAAGTCTCTGCAAAGATGACAGTGTTTCAAAGGTACATTATACCTGTTAGACTTTTGTGGGGCTCATCTGGAATATTACCTCTTCTCAAAGAAAGAGAACTAGTGATTGGCTCACCTGCATGTGTGCAGCAAAGTTTATTTGAAAAGACTCTGAGGCAGGTTGAACATATTCTTTTCCTCCATGGAAGGGAAATGAGTGTGATTCTCCTAATGACACTGATTACCTTAAAATTCTTGGGAAGTCCCACTGAGCTTAGAGGGATAATTCTGTAGAGAGTAAGTGCTTCATACTTCGACCTAGAGCATCTGTCTCTCTCTCACCATCTTAATTTCAGAGTTCTTTTTGTTAATTATGTTGATTTTCATTAGTCTAGCATGGCATCTGTGCTACAGCTAATTTTTCCATCTTCGAGACCTTCAGACTATACTTTAAAAGGGAGGAAAAGAGGATGTAATTATATTTCCATTGGAGATAATGCTGATATGGAAGTTCTTCAGGATGGCATTTAATATGTGTTTTAAACCGTGGAATTTGAAAGCAAGTTTTCTATAAAGTAGTCACATTTTGTTTTAAGAATCCAAGTGGAATTGTTGAAGTGACTTCTTCCTGCACCAAATGCTGACCCATAGATCTGATATATTTTTGCTGTTTGTCTGAAAAATTGAATACTTTAATAAATGCTTCTATTAAAACATCTTAAATACTGTAGACTGCTGGAAATTACAGTTGAAATGGAATCTATTTAACGGCTCAGATTTCTGAGGTCTAAATGTGAAAACTGATGTGCCTCTCTTTGAATATATATATGTCATAATTGTTTCAGTTTTGGACCGAGTACAGAGCTTTTTACCACAGATGGCCCAGGCAAATGATGAGCTCAAAAGAAAAATGATAACAGCACCAGCTCATCAATTTGATATTGAAAATCTAGACAGTGCGACAGAAAAAGTTATAGAAATGGTAAGTACTTACTATGTTTTTAATTTTATAAAGTAAATTTAGGTGTGATTAAAATAACTCTCTGATCTTAGAATGAGTTAATATGATAGATAAGGTGAGGTCTTTACCATTTTAGTCTGTGATCTGCTAATTCAAAACATAAAATAAACATAAAAAAACAAAGCATAAAAATGCTTATTTGGTTGATACTTACAGCTTGGTTTTCAAACTTGCAGAATTGAATAACTGAAGATGGAGTAGTTTAGGACCAGAGTAAGACATACGTTTGAATCAGCAACTCTGAATCAAAAGTCACAAATTCTATTTTAAATATCTCATAGGAAAATTTGGTTTAGAAACTGGACAATTATATTGTATGCCTAGTAAGGCATAACAATGCTTTAGTGTACGAGTAGTAACTGGCTTTAAGCTGTGCTCTGTCAGTATTTTTAGGACTATAGATCTTGAGTTTAGAAAAGTTGTTATGTTGTTGTGATCCTTTGTTGCTGGTATTTGTCTGTTTATTCACAGTCACATCAATATTTTCTTTCTGGTTTTAACTAAAGTGCTGCAGCCACATGCTTAGATAAGAAAATTTTAATATGAAGGTGGTATGTGCATGACCCAGCCAAGTGCCTTCTGGCCTGCAGACCCACAAGGTAAAAGGCAGAGATAAGGCAGCCTGGGGTTTGGTGTGTGAGCTGTCAGAAAAATTTACTGGCCACTGGTTGGATTCAGGCCTTATATTTGCTATAGGGCAAGATAAATTACAGTTTAAATATTTAGGCATCTCTTCATGATATTTGTCATAATCCTAGGAAAACCCAAAAGTCTTTCATATTGTGGTTGTGGTTTTCTTATGGTAGTAGGATGTTTCATGTGTTTGCTTTATGTTTTACTCCAATGATAGAAGTGATACAGAAATGTATAATGTGTTAACCAAGGTCTTTTTCTTTTCCAGAATGTGGCTGTAGTTGAACTGAGTGATTCTGATACAGATGAGGAGATGCTAACTTCAGAATATGACTCAGAATCTGAAGATGACTCTGTCAGCGATGAAGTGACAATAGACAACATTAAGTTTCCTAAGCAAAAGGGAGAAAAGGGCAAAATAGAAATTTTGGACAGCAAAGTGAATGAGTAAATCCATTTTATTTTACTTTAAAAAAACCCAACCAAACCAACTCATGTCTTCTCACTTTGAAGACTTGACCCTTAAAACTATTTTGTTTCCCAGTGTAGCATCTCTCAGGATTGTGTGAAATGCTATAGTTTATGTGGTGAATTCAGGATCAACTCATGACTGAAGGAGGCTGGGTTTCTGAAGATTTAAGTACGATTTGATTCATCCAAAAACATGGACATGGACTTTGTAGTAGATTAGACTGAGAAAGCAGCTGGAATAAGGATCACTTGAAGGAATTAAGTTAAAATTCTTGTTCTGTTGCTTCGTTGAAAAGGGCTTTTTTTATAGTATGATAGACATTTTTACTTCAAGGGCAAGAAAGAGTTAACTAGGAAAAAAGCTTTGTTTTTATATTGTTATGTACAATGTCTTCCATATTAAACATTATCTTAAAGTACCTCAGAGGTATGTCTACATTGCATTCATGACAATGACTGCTGAACACCAGAGCAGTGGCTGAGGTCCTTTCCAGCTGGGCTAGCATGGGTAAGGACAGCCATGGCAGAGGATTACTTACTCTCTTCCTGCATTGAGCTCTGCACCTTTATGGGAATGTTACAAGCTCACATGTGAAACATTCGTGGCTGTGCAAATAACCTCCATATTCAAATGGTCCACTGTGCCTCTGGGGTGTTACAGTTGCTTTAAGTTACACTTTTCATCCCCTGCTTTCCCTGCTACATTTCCATTCTCTTCATTTGGTTAACCACTGTCACTGTCAGAATGTTAAAAAGGTGAATTTTCAGCTGGCCTGTACTTAGGTTAGCTTGAAACAATTGTGAAACTAGGATCAGTGAGTCTCATTCATACTTACCTCAGATGGATCAAGTACAATGATTTGGGCTGCTGTATTTACTTCATAGATTGGTTTGCATTTCAGAAGTGTCTGTCATGCTGGATGTCATTGTTTCTTAAAGAAACTTTGTATTTTCTACACCATTAAAGTAAAATTTTCTATATTTGTATTTGCTCAAGTATTAAACTTAATGTCATGAAATGAAGCCTGCAGTTATTTACAAAATTTATTTTGAATCCCATACTTAAAGCTCCAGTTTTAGTATCTGTTTCTGTAATATTTGTGATAAGAAACAACAAGGATTCTGATCTTCCTTTCACAATGTGACTTAAACATAGAATGAAGACACGATTTACTGGGATTAAATGATTACACCACTGAATATTTTAGCAAAGGGGAAGGATGGGAATCAAAGACTGCTACCTTTAATGGCAGCACACAGATCAGATGAAGCTTTGGGTGGTGTTGCATTCCAAGAGCAAGTAGTCTTAGTAGGCATAGTTTGTTAGATAAGGTTTCAATCTATAGAACATTTTCTTCCAATAGAAAAAAAGTTTTAAAGCCAACATCTTACCTTGGTCATTTTACAGGAGATTTTCCCACAGATAAAAAACCCCCGAAAGTATGAAATACAAAATAATAATCATACTGTATGAAAGAGTGATAACAGTCCATATGCACAGACACAAGAAGTGATTTTAATCTGTTAATGTAATCACCTTTCAAATTGCAGGCAGATCACACATTCTGTATCAACAAAAAGGTAGAAAATATTTTCAGTAACTTTAGCTTGATATGCATAGTTTAACACCAATGTTGAACTCTGTATGTACTATACAAAGATCATAGTAAGTGCACTTTCTTGCATTGATTTATGTATGGCACAAAGGTTTTGTACTGCTGAAGAATCACCAGAGCAGAGTGTTTAATTGCTACTGTAAAACTTGAACTGATTTATAGCAAAAATGGCATAATCAGTATATTTCAGTTGAAGCCTAATGACTAATGATTTAAAATGATCATTTAAGTATCATGTCACAGAAATACAAAGTAGGCATGTGAGAACTCATTCTTCAGTTCTATTAAAAAAAATAAACTGAATCATGTTCTAGGGTTTTTTTTTTTTTTGGGGGGGGGGGCAGGAATTGTGCTACCAACTGTTGCTGCTGCATAATTTAAATAATTTGAGGGTAATTTCAAAAAGCCTTTATCTGTCAGTGAGACTAAAGTTTGGATTTGATTTATAGAAATTTATCCATGGAATGAGTGTTTTGTTTTGTTTGCTTAGTTGTAGCACTGCAGACAGCATATCCTAGGCATGGTGTTGAGTGCTTCATGTAGTCATCAAGATTCAGACTCTGCTGAAAGTTCACTTCCCAAGTGAAGCTGTTACTTTAATATTCCACAGTGATAGCCTTGGTTCTGAGATATTCGTGAAGAGCTTCTTCACCTGTACAAGCAAAATATTCCCCTGTTAGAATAGCAGCTAAATGAGAGAATGTTGTCAGGCTGTAACTATTATTAAAAAAAAAATTTAAAATGCTGTAGCCAATATTTGAGTCCATAAAAACAATGGGAACTAATTACTTTACCTTCCCACTGAGATTTACAGAACTGTTTTGACAAGAAGAGGTCAAACCCAACAGATGTGGAAAGAAAAAAGAACTGGAAAGAAAAAAGAGCTGGAATTTAACAAGCAGCCCCCCGGCTGGGACTGGAGCAGCAGCAGTCTTTAGATGGCCACTGAGGGCTCATAGATAAATTTATGAACTTTGCTTTGCCTGTGTTAAAGTTTATAGGTGTAGAGAAGCTGTGTAAAAATCAGTAATCTTTTTTTTTCCCTGTTATCATCACTCAGTTTCAGGAAATGGCTTTGGAGATTCCAAAGGCAAAAATCTGTTGTGTTAGTGAAATTTGGTTTTCCTTTTTTATTTTGTCCTGAGGATTGATCTGTCCAGACTTGTAAAGTTTCTTTGACAGGGTAGACTTCAATTTTTTTAAAAACTCGTTCTGTAAAGAAATATTTTTAATGCATCTTTCTCTGTTGGCAAATTTTGGTGACATTTTAAGGCATAAAAAAGTTTCCCATGCTCCATGCTCTTTAAAGTTTACAGGAGAAACCTAAATTAGTGTTCTTTCTGCGGGGAAAAAATATTTTGGCCAGTATTTTTGTTACTTGACAGCATTTTGTAGCCTGTAGGCTGCTCTGGACAAGTTGCAATTTGACTGCTCTGAGAGCAGTTGGAGGGGAATATTCTGTGTGCTGTAGCATTATTTAGTAAATGTACAGGATGAGCTGAATGGGAGGTATTGAGGTGTGAATATTGAAGGAAGGGAGAGAAACTAGATTACTGTAATTGGAGGAATTGCAGGAAGTGAATCCATAGCTTACATTTTACTGGATACCCTGTACACAGGCAAAATGTTTTGTTCATTGATTAGGACTCTCAGATGAGAAACAAGAGAGGGAGAGCAACTTACCTAAATCTTTCCCAAAGCCAGACAGCTTAAATCCACCAAATGGTGCTGCCACATCAGTTTTGTTATATGTGTTAATAAAAACTGTTCCAGCTTCTAGCTTTTCACTGACATAGAGAGCTTTGCTTATGTCTTTTGTGAAAACTCCCGAAGCTAAGCCATATTCTGTGGCATTTGCCCGTCGCAATACTCCATCGACATCTCTGTGGGAGAAAGAAATTATCTAATTGCATCCAGGTAAAGTAAACAAGTGTTAGCCACCTTCCACCTTCAGTGTCACTGAAGCACCTCTTCTCATGGCCTGCCTTCTCCAAGGAGCCTTTTTAAAGACAACTTGTTAAGGACGGATCGGTGTGTCAATCTGACAGATCCATGGAAATTCACACCCTTGCTTCAAACTTGTGAAGCTTTTGGCCTTACATTTCAATGGTTAATATCTGCACTGAGAAATGCCACAGGAAATGTTGCTGTATGCATACCAACTTTGCTCAGCTACTGTACAACTTGGGGATTAAAGCAATACAAAAATACTTGTAAAAGAGAGCTTGGCAGCAGATGATGAATCAGTTTGCTAAAACTTTGGCCAGCTTTATAAGTTAATGGAGAAAAAATGCTGAAAGTCAGCATTTATTATTATGTCTTCTATCAAGACACAACTTTTCAGGCCATTTCCAGAGTGCTTCTTTTCTATTTGCACGTCATCTCCATATAGCTTCAAAAATCCATAACAGTTTAAAACTTTAAAAAATTCAAAACAGTTCCTTAGCACTGTACATAATTTATGGATGTGAAGGGTTATCTATGTGGCTCATTCTTAACTGCATTATCAAAGTGCAGAAAATGAAACCTGGTGGAAATACTTATAAGAAGTTTCTATGTAGGGCTTCAATCTCATCTCTGTGTAAAATAATTCTTATGATCTGGAATGGAAGATATTAAAACTGGCAGTTTACAAAACATACAGAGGAATTTTCATTTGCAACAGTAACATGCCAGTGCTACACAATGCACAACAACACTATGTGGTCTTTTGTGACAGAAAAAATCAGCAATTCCACTGGGAAAAATACACATTTTGTAATTTAATCAAGCTGTTGCAGCCCTAACCACATCAACTTCAATAAAACATTTCCCTGAAAACTAAGTCTTGTTTAAGAACTGGCACTTAGGGTTGTATTCTATCCTGTCACACACTGCCAACAGCATTAGGTCTATATTGACATGGAGCAGGATACCCCCTACTAAAAAAAGGTATTTTCTCAGAATTTAGCTGGAAGAGGATCTAGGTATTCAGATTGGTCTAACAAGATTTAACAAAATACTGAATATGTTATCACTTTTTCACTTAGGGGGGAAATAGGAAAATGAAGTTTCTAACAGTGACAAGAGGAGAACATACCCATTTTTAAATTTAGAAATCACCATCACAGGACCAAAGGACTCTTCCTGGGCAATATACATATGGTCTTCAACATCTGTGAATACAGTGGGTTCCATGAAGAAACCTAGATAGAGGATAGAAGAACATTGTTTGAGCATGGTAAGAGTGCTTAATGGTATCCTATTGTCCAGGCCATCTCTTTGCCATACTTTGAGGTCATAGATAAGTTACAACTTGAAACAGAAAATAGATATGAATGAAATATGAATGCAAATGCATGTGTATGAGCACCAGAGAAACGTCAGTAAAAAGGGTAAAAGACTGGCCTGTATTGATCAGTGACAACACATGCTATTCCCTGCCAGGCCAGAGGGTCTGCATGCCACAGGCCAGGTGACTCCTAAGGAGAGACCCTGTACTCTGACAGCAGGAAGACAAGGTTACAGCATGTTGCAGAGGCCACTGTAGCCATAAAGATCTGATATGGCAGAAAAAGAAATACATGCCTGAGGCAAAGGATTGCCTCATAATGACTGTTCATTTCTGAAGGGTGTAAAGACTTGTCCAAAAGCTAGCTCATCATTGTCAATCAAGAACTGTCCTGGTGTTACACACAAGCAATCCTATGTCTTGGTGAGTGATTGTATTCCACTTTGAGTGTGTAAAATCAGTTTCAGAGATTTTATATAAATGCCCTTCCCTTCCCTAAGATTTCCCATTTAGTTTTTTTTACATAGATTTCCTATAGTTTACGAGTCTCTACTTTCATTTTATTTAGGGATGCAATCATTATGTTTTGAAACTCTGATGTAAATGTTTTTTCTTCATTATTAATGAAGGACAGATGTCCATGAGAAAACGTTGGTTTTGTGTCTGCCCACTGAACTTGGTGTGCATGTTGTCTATATAGCAAAAAAAGCTTTTGATAATAATACCTCTGCTAGTAGTTTCCTCAGTCAGCTTTAGTGTTACTGTGATCTAAAGAAATATGATTATACTTATGGCTCTTGACAGTTCAAGGGTGTTGCAAGAAAAGCCTTAACAGGAATAAATAAGCAAAACATTCCCATACAGACTAGACTCTGATTCAGTGTCATAACTTACACTTCAGCTGCACAGCTTCTCATAATGTGAGACTTGAAAGCCCTGTGGTATCATAAGCTCACCTGGTAGTATTCCCATGATATTACTACTTCACATAATGCAGCTGAGGCAATTGTGATTGCTTTTGCGTAAAGTGTAAAAGTTCCAAATACCTCTGAAAAGTATTTTACCTGGTCTACATACTTGTCTTCCTCCATACACAAGAGTGGCTCCTTCTTTAACTCCAGTTTCACAATATTGCAGCAGCTTTTCCAAATGTGCCTTGTGATTTTGTGGACCATGATCTGTAGATCTGTCAA
Source organism: Corapipo altera (assembly GCF_003945725.1). Taxonomy (NCBI): domain Eukaryota; kingdom Metazoa; phylum Chordata; class Aves; order Passeriformes; family Pipridae; genus Corapipo; species Corapipo altera. The sequence goes on from NW_020884873.1 coordinate 12,720,634, forward strand.
GTGGGTCACCAATTTTCATCTTTTTTATTTCTTCAACCTATGGGTTACCCAATTAAAATGAAGTTACATAACATAGCAAATACTTGTTACAGTGACCAGAGATTTGTGATGCTGCATTTTTTTGTGCTATGAAGATAAGCTCTAAGAAAGGACTGGATTCTTTGAGGATGTAATGTTCCTCCCTTTTTAAAATGAGGCTTTGTCTTTTGTTTCTAATCTCTAGTTAATTCTGAAAGTTTTTCATACAGTGCTCATGTATATATTCTTTTCTGCTATCACGACAGGCATGTAAAATGTTAGCTTTTACCAGTGCTAAATGAGTTATGACAGTGGTTTCCTGTTCTTGAGCAAAATAAATGAATTCTCCAATGGTACAGTGTGGTGACTATTGGATTTTTAATAGTGACCTTTGTATTATTCTATCTATACTTCCAATATGCTTTTTTTTAAACTTCACAGCAGCCTTCTTCAATCCCATTGACCTAAGTTCAGTAATTATTTTTAATCTTACTTTCCTAGTTAAATATGAACTATCACTGAAGGTACAGTATCTATTTAAATGTCACTTATTTGTGCATTACTGATGCAAATATCTCCCTTCAATGCTTCCTCTTAACCCTGTAAGAAGTTCCTGAGAAGCAGCATTGCCTACCATAAGCAATAACAAGAAATTAAGCAACTGAAAATAAGAAATCTAAGTGTCTATAAAAGTAGTGGATCTTTCTGTCACAGTAAAACATTACTTAAACTTTAGTCCTTGAATATCTTACCACTTTACTAACAAACTCATCATGGATTGATTCTTCCACGAACAACCTGCCAGCTGCAATGCAGTTTTCTCCTTTGTTGAAATATACTGCTCCCATACCCTGTTCGGGAAAAAAACATTAATATTTATATGCATCCTTTTGTTCAGTCCCCCTTTCATTCTGTTCCCTTGGGTTCCATTCAGTGTTTGTTACCCTCAGACTGATCTCATAACTGGGAAACACGCTTCTGTGGAGACACATAGCTCAGGATGAACCGCTGAGCAGTGCTCTGCCCATTTCCATCAACCTTCCACAGAAACACTGGCTGCAGCATCACATAGAAGAGGGCTGGCAGCATGACCACTAAATATGAAACTGTGCTAATCCACTGAGCAATACTGCTTGTGTCAAAAGTCACATGGAACTGGGTGAACATGACCTAACTCTAATCTGCAGAGAATCTCCTATTTCAAGAGTGTGGATTCAAATCCCATGTAGTTTGTTCCTTTTTATTTACCAAGAACTGATACCTGCCATTGATTTTCCAGGGGCTTAGGGAGGTGGGGGAAGTAAGAGCAGGACAAATAAAATTCCTAAAAAGTTGTTTTCTGGCAGTTGGAAAGGCCTAGGGTCCTGGTATTGGTAGGCATAACCAGAATCACACGTTAGTGTCGAGTGTGTGTTAAAAAAGCATTGCCTCACAATCATTTAAAGCCAGCAATGCCAGGAATAGGCCAGGCTCTGCATTACCCATTCACTTGTACAGGTGAGAACAGTGGTGGGGCCAAGCAGTGCACTGACTGCAAAGTTCCAGCTTTTATTATTTTCCATATATACTTCACTGTGTAGTCACTCAGACTTTTGTCCTGCCAAAAGACACTCCAAAAATGGTGAAAGTGTAAAATAGTTTCTTCCTGGTAGCAGTACCTACTTATGCTGGTTTAGAGAATTCACAGAAACAGCACTTTGGATAAGAACAATGTGGAAGAACTTTGTTTACTTCTCAGTGATCAAACTGCATCTGATGTCATTTTGATGAATAAGATTACTTGAGCAGGAAATAAGCTCCCTAAATCCACTCAATTTCTCATTTGCCCATCTTATTTATTAACTCTAACATTATGGCTGCTTGGGAAGGTGAATTATTATGGTTGATGATGAATGAAGAACTATATGCCAACAGGGAGCTCAATTCTTTGTTTTGTTGTCTTTTCTAAAGTATATTTCTTGTAGTACTGACCCCTGCCTTTTTGGTGCAGCATGGACAGTTTAATTGTGCTGGCATAAAGAAACATCCTGTAGAAAAAGAATCTGAGTCTGTTTTCTAAGAGATTGCACGTTTTATCATGCAAGGGCTCCCTGGTAGGTTTTCTGGCAAGTCAAGAAGAATATTGCAGTACTGTGAGGATGCATCACAAAAGCTTTGAATATATTTTACTTCGAAGTAACATTACCATTTTTACAGCTCTGTCAAGTTCACAGTCGCTGAATATGATCAATGGTGATTTACCACCAAGTTCAAGAGAAACTTTCTTCAGATTAGCAGCTGCACTGTAAAAAATAAAAATAATCATAGAAACCAAATTTTTAATATTTTATTTCATTATTTCCTTTGAATCATAACTAATGAAAATGTATAAACCTCTATTTTCCAATAGTGACTTAGTAGAATTCTACATAGCAGTAAACAACCATATGCAGTTATGCTTTTTCATTACTGCTGCATGCACAATATAGCTAATAAGATACTTCACAACTAGATTAAGCAGTGTTTATTTATTAATCTTTTGCTGAAAGTACCTCTTCATGATCTGTTTACCAGTTGGTGTTGAACCAGTGAATCCAACTTTGCGAACATCTGGGTGTTCAGACAGGTGCTGTCCCACTAAGCCACCTATCAGGGTGAGGAAAACAGTGTAACAGGACAGTATACAGGCAGTTTTCACTACTCCAGCACCAGCATTGTAATGCAAAAGGAGCTAACAATATGCCAATCAAGTACAAAAAGACATCCTTATTTATATTTACAGCTTTTTTCATATCACTATGAAATATTTTATATTAGTTAACTTGGATCACATCAGTGCCTTCAAATTCCCCCGTCTGTTTAGACTAAAGAATTTCCCAATATTCCACTGTATGTGGAATTATCTGATTTGTAACAAAGCCTGACCCATACAGTTACTCTGTCACTTTTCTTCCTTGGGGGAAAGAGGAAAATGGTGACATCAGGTAACACAGTATGGACTGTGACTTACCTGTAGTGATCAATATGCATCTTATCAACTTGCTCTAAGTCTCACAGTCACATTTAAATCCAAGTGATGATAAGATTAGGAGAAAAATTAAGTTTTACAATCAAGTGAAACGTGTGTCTGTAACATATTCTTTTCCAGACTGTTCATGCTATCTGTGTGAATTTGCAAAGGGCATAGGCTGACAGCTCTTACCAACAACTAGAGCCAGTTGACATATTAATTTTTCCTATTTTCTTCTGAAAATATGTGAAATCACTGTATGACATAGGTGCAAGTCTATTATCTGTGGAGATACATGCGCTTATGTAATAGGTAAAGTCCTAGTTCACCAGTTTTAGCATGACCTTCTGTCCCCAGAAAAATGATTAGTTGAAGTTTTACCTGAACCAGGCAGAATATTTATAACACCCTTAGGAAATCCAGCTTTAGCTGAGAGTTCTGCAAACTTCAAGGAAGTCAGAGGTGTGACCTAAGTACAAACATTTGGATTAGGTCTCCTGTTTTAATTAAATGCATGATGATAGCTTTTACATTCAATACATCTTAGTTTTGATACAATATTCCCCTTCTTACAGTATTGACAAATTAAAAGTGATGGCTTCTTGTGGAAAATAATTCATTCTTGAAAATGAGAGTAGCACCAGAGCAGAATTGGAGACAATCAGTACCTTGTATCATCGTGGCAATTTGTATTATTATACATGCACTTTAAAACATATGACACAGTCAACCCATGGGTACATATGATGGATCAATCTATGGGTGAAATCTGCTAGATTGCCTGAATTATTTTTCCTGAACAGGGGCACCTGGGCCATCTGTATATTCCTTTTTACTTTTACCTGAGCTGGCTTGAGTACGAGTGTGTTGCCTGCAGCCAAGCATGCTGCACTCTTCCATGCAAGCATCATCAGTGGGTAATTCCAGGGGATAATAATTGCACAGACACTTAAAACAGGGAAAAAACAGGGAAAGATTACACAGTTGATGGCAGTTTTTCAATGGCTTTTTTGCATATCAAGGCTGTCACCATGAAGAAAAAAATGATACTTACCCTAATGGCTCTTTCTTGGTGAATGTTAGATTATGGTTTGGCCTGGCCTGATTAATTGGAATGGTAGCACCCTAAAAGACAAAGGAGGAACAAATCTTCATACTGTTTAATAAGTTTTATTCAAGTAGATTTGCCATGTAAGTTTGTTTTGGAAAGCTACAGAGTAAGCTTCAAAACCACAAGCATTTTTGCACCAGCGAAAGGGGTGGGGATTCTTCTACTGTATGATTGCCCACTGTGGATATTGTAATCAGCTCCTGAATGAAATAAAAGCATAGATAACAATAGTATCGAAGAACATTAAGTGAGGGTCTGATGGACAAAAAAGAGCTGAATTAAGTTCCTGATTGTGGATATTAAAGATCCTTAGCGAAATGCTCTTGAACCTGAGCCACATATTGTGCCATCAAGCCTTGGTCAGACTGTAGCATAGCACATGAGTCTCTACACTTACCTGCATGATAAGCACTATGATATTCTGTTCCACGAATAATCAAGTGCTAACTAAGCATGCATATGTACAGTGACACCTTAGCTGATTTCTTAGTTATTTAGAGTCACATTCTAAATCCATATTCTCCAACTGGAGGTGGACTACCTTTTTGTATTGACAGGGAGACCCATTCTAGGTAAAATTCTAATTATGGTTTAGTTTTTGATTCCTCGATTACTTTTTCCTTTTACTGTTTTTTTGCACTGTTTCAGAAGAAGAACAACAAAAAAGAAGTGTAGAGAAGTACTGCCACTGACTACTTCCTCTACATATTCACTTGCCTGAATTTTGTCACACCATCCAGCGAAGTATCTGAATGTTTGCACAGACATTCCAATATGAGTCTTCAAAGCTAAAGTGTAGACAGCTCCTGAGTCAAGAGACTCTATTGTTGCTAACTCTTCTTGATGTTCTTCCATCAGGTCTGCAAGTCTAATAAAAATGTTAAAAGTCCACATCAAAGAGAAATGGCATCTAACAACTGACAACCTAAAATTCTATTGGATATGGCAAAGAAGCATAATTAAAATACCATTCCCACTGAATTTGGAGGTCGAGTACTGGAGCAACTGCTTCTTAACATCAGTAAGGGACTGAATAATTGCCCATTAGTGTGCAAATGTCTTCACATTGGCTCTAGTGGACACTGAATGAAAACATGAACAGTGTAAATTTACCTGATTGTTCAATTATGGTTTTGTAAATAAAATCATAATTAGATTTTTTTTCTGTTGTACTATAAGGAGCCAGTTATAGAAAGTAAAAACAGTAAGTCAGAAAGCAAATACACAATAAAAAGGAATGTTGAGTAATCAAAAGTACTAAGGAGGAGTAGTCAGGATTCTTGCTTAAGATTTGAGAAAACTAGCTTCATTATGCTGTTTTGTATTGTCTGAACTTGGACTAAAATATTTAAATGTTAGAAGCTTCAAAGGCATCCATGTGTTCAAAGACAAAGCTCCTAAGCTGTAATACAAATTGAATTTTCCGTGCCTTGGTACATTTGAAAATCTCTCAATGGTCTCCTTGGGCCTCAAGTTCTCCATCTGTTAGATTTATGAAATAACACAGTGAGGTGCACGTAGGACTGTGATAAATACTACTAAGTTGATAATAACTATCAGATTGTCTCAAAAATGCATCTGCACAGACTGATACCTATACTTATGAGGCATTACTCTTATTTTAGTGGTCCCTTGTTCAGGTCTGTGTGCATCAATGAATTTTCACATTCATTCCTTCACATTCACATTCTTTCACATGCATCAATGTTTTTCTTAAGCTTCCTTCTGTGATTTGGTACGCAGGCATATAATCAATGCTCCCATGTGATTTTAAGAGCTTAAAAAAGTGCATTTGAGATCCCATAAGGAGAATTCAAAACTGGGAGTGAAAACTATTTTTCCATTATGCAAATTCTGCCCATGTAAAGCATTTGCAGAGATGTGGAAAAATGCTCTTTAATACCTGTTTTAACTGTATCTTGCAGACCCAGCTACAGGTCAGGGCATTGGCAGCATTGTGTAAAAGAATGGATATGGCATGGCAGGGACAAAGGAGAAGGTTCCATTTCAAGTGGATATCTTCTATTAATGATTTCTTAAGATGACGTAGCAGAGCTACAAGCTTTAATGGTACAAATCTTCTCTTTGGTTCAGCACTCAAAAACTCTAGTTTGAACAGAGGCCAGAGAAAAAGACCCTTATTTGAATTAAGGCATTCCAGAGAGAGCCTTTATTTGTCCGGGGAATGGTTTGCAACATAAATACTCTGCTACAGCTATCCTAGAGAGCCAGTCACCTAAGTGAAGAGTTTAATCCAGGGATAATCTATGCGGTGTAGGGGAGCTGCATTTTCCATATACCCAAAATAGTCACATTTGCAAATCTTGCAAGCGTAAAACACTGAGTGGTAGCTCTGAGACCTTAAAAGTCACTCTTCAGGGCAGAGTTAACTTGGGCTCTCAAGCTCTCTACATTCCTAATACAAATTAAACACAAGTTTGTGCATGCTTTGACTATGTGCACACTTGTGAAAAATGTAAGTGACCAGGTGTATTTAATGTTCAGTTCTGACTTGCCCATTTTCTGTTGTGATTGCTACTCAACTCTTTTTAAAAGAGTCCTGCAGGCCTTTTTCCACAGCCTGGTCACACACTTTATAAGCCAAGCAGAATTTCTGGCTTTGCTTTCATTCTCTTTTGCTAAGATGCCTGCAACGTCTTGTAAAATGTGGCATTTTTTGATACTTTTTTATTTTTGATTATATCTACTTGGTTCATAAGGATATGGTAAAAGAGGGGAGAGGAATTTGCATCCAAAGCATTCAACTAAGTAAAAAGTCCTACAGCTCTATTAATGTGATAACAAATGATCTGCTGCATACACTAAGCAAAACGTATTCACCTGCCTGAATATGTGTTCTCAAGTGCAGCATCATGTTTCCCTGTTCTCCTCGTCCTTAGCTGCTAAAGGTCAGAAGACATGGAATCCATTCCCTACTCCCTCCTGTCTTGCTAGGCTGAACCCTTATGGGAACAGGATCATCTTCTAGTTGCCTATTCCAAACCTCTGAATCAGATAGATCTTTACTTTCCAAATCCTCATAGATGTTATGCAGAGAGCAGTGACCCACCCCTGCACCCAGTCAAACTGCCAGACTGTTGTTTTGCTTTGCTATCCAAATACACAGCCTGCCACCATCTTGCAGCTGCCAACTGTGTCACTGATCCTTCCACTCCTGTGTATTCTGATGCCCAGGGCAAGCCTCCTGGCACAGCACAATAAAAGCTTGGCACAGCAGTGTGTATGGGCACGCTAATGGAGATTGTATTTTTTGGAAGGCGAAAAAAATTCCTTCTTTTCTCTGCAGATAAACATGCAGTCTCCCCAGCACAGTTTACTTGGCCAGGAGGTCCAACAGTAATGTTGATGAATCTGCAAACTACACCCTGCAAAAGGAATTTGTTTGATACACAGGATCTACTCCTTCATGAGCTCCTTGGGGCAGAAAGTAGCAATTTGCTTCTTTACTCGTGTCTACTCATTCATTTACATGTTCTAGAACTGAAAAAGCAAGGAAAGCTCTTCATATAGCTCCATAAAAGAGGTTTTCTTTATAGGGTAGCTATAAAGCTTCTAGTCATCTGAAGTCTGCAAGACAGTGTTCTCCCTCTGCTTGCTGTCAGGCACCAGAAGCATCATGCTGCGTATGGAGAATCTATAATGATTGGGCTTTTATTAGCTGCCTCCAGTATCACTCTCACAATATACAGACAGCATGACCATCTTTCCACCAAAACCCACCATTAAAATACCATTCATTCAGCTTATTTTCTGAACCAATAATAATATAGCCAAAATGAGAATCAGGCATCCTCTAGACACAGTGAAATAAATACAAAAGAGAGAAGTGTCTCAGATAAATGTTGGATTCAGCTTAGAGAATTTCTGCACAGGACAATTCTTCCACTGCAGATCTTAACACTTTTTCTAGAGTGGGTCTTTAGCCAGATGAGAAGTATAGTGGAATATGATCCTGGAGAAATATAGCATCAGTTAGAATCTATTTCAAAATTAATGGCAACGCAGTTGTTCGTTTGCAACGATGGAGTACAGATGCAGGCAAGCTTAGCAAGGTAAAATCTCTGCCTACCTAACACAGGTAGGCTCTGTCTTTAAAAGTTAGCCTCATTTCTACAGAAGGGTGTGGACTTTACAAGGGAATTTTCAATCCTTACAACAAAACCCATATAGATAAAATTATGGGTATTAGGGGTATCAAGTATTTAAAATATATTTCCCTCAAATTCATTTCCACTCATAAATAACTATGAAAGAATGGTGGCAGTGAGACAACACAAAATTCTTCTCTGCCACAAGGAATACTGGCCAGCTAGGACCTGAGGGTGGAGTAAATCAGGGGATGAAAAGATGGCCAGTCTGGATCCTCTGACAGTGGGATTATGAATATCCATCATATTCAGAAAATGTACACAACAATTCTTCAGAGAAACCAACTAACAAGATTTGAGGAAATGAAACAAACACAAGCTGTCCTTTACATACCTGTACATGAGTTGTCCTCTTTCCCTTGCATTCATTCTTCCCCATTCACCATTTTCAAATGCCTCCTTTGCTGCTGCCACTGCCTTGTCAACATCAGCCAGTGAAGCAGAAGATACACTGGCTATTATCTGTCCAAAGGTAGCATTGTGTTAGATCAAAAGGAAACGTTGGGATTAAGATCATAACTCCTTCCTCCTAAACTTCTTGACTGGGTATAAGCAAATACTTAATACCCTCAACCATGCAGCTGTCATGGGTAAGTCAGGCTGCAAAAAGTTCAGACACAAGCAAGGTGGCAGAATTTGGAGGACACTGCAGGGACTCAGATTCCTAGATTCTTCTTCTTCGTCAAAGCAAGATGCATTGTCCCACTGGATTTCACCCTCTCTTTCCGTATGGAAAACTAATGTGACACTACAAAAGCTGAAAATCTTTATATGTGGTGTTACGATCTAATATCTAAACATCCTAAAACAACTCCCACATTTTCCATTTCTAAGGAATGGAGCTTCTGTTACCATAAACACACAGTATTTTATGATGACTGTGTTCCATAAATACACACACTGTAAATTCTAATACAGAATTGTTGTGACTTCTATTCCATTCTATAATGAGTTTCAGGAAAAGTATCAGAGTCTGAATTCTGATGACAGAGAAATTTGTGTCATTGATTTTAGCAGAATTTATTTACTCTAGAGTTAAATGACAATTACATAGACATTAGAATCTCTTCTCTTATTTATATTTCATAGTTATGAGTTGCTCATCCAAGATTCAGTAGTTCAGGACTGAAGTGCAACTGTATGTATTTTCCTATTGAAAAGTTATTTTTCTTACTGGGAATTTAATGGGACATTTTAATGTCAAACTGACATCAGATTTCTAAAAAAGGTAAAAAAAAATGAAGTTGATTACTGACAGGATATATATAGTCAATATCCTAAAAGAAACACTTCCTTAGCAACTAAACTTCAGCAAAGTTTAAACAAGAATGAAAGTAAGGTAAAACATATAGCTAGGTATGGAAATTGATGTAATAATTGAAGTGGAAGTAGGTAATTTTTGCTTTGCAGCTTGTCTGAAATGGAAAAAGTGTAGAATACACAAGCTGTGAAATAAATTGAAACTTACAATTATTTCTATATGTACGGTGTAGTTTTAAAATGAGCAATATTCAGGTAATGGTTTAGATTTTTTAATAGGCAAAAAAGTTGAAATAAACTGGTAATGTTCATATTTAGAAATTACTTACTGATCCATCTGCTGGATTTATAGTGTCATATGTTTTTCCATCATCAGCATTTATAAACTGCCCATTTATGAAACACTGGTATGGCATATTCACAGTCATGTTGTTAATATTTTTTGAAACCTGAGTGAAATAAACAACAAACAAGCTTTTGATATCTGCAGCCAATATCCAGATGCACTTGAGCATTTATATGTGGCTGTTAGAAGTAAAATGTAATGGAAACCATATTCTCCCTCAATGCTAATGACCATACTCTGAGCCAGTTAAGCAGATTTCTGTATTTTTTTACCACTGGATCTCTATGTTCAAACCAATACTAAACCCTGGTTAAGACTGGTCTTAGTGTAGTTGAATCAAATGCATAATTCTCAGATTCAAGAAAACCTGACTTGCTTAATGACTTAAAAAAACATGGAATCCTCCTTCCACGTAAATTTTTCAAACAGATTCTTAGGAGAAAAATCTGGCACTGTACCCCTGAAAAGCAGAGGGTCAAGAATCATTCTGACTGAAACATACTGGCAGGACAGTGCAGGGGAGGTAGGAATATGTGCCCAGGTGTGAGCTACTCTACTGAGTGTTCTTGAACTCCTGGATTCTGGAATGCTGTAGGTGACATTACATATACACTTCCATTCCAAAATGCAAATATATAAAAGTTTATATAACCAAATATTTGTTTGCTTCCCTACAGCATCAAACAGTCTAATAAAATTCATTGTCTACCTTTCCCTAAGGCCCAAGAAAGACTAAGGAATAAATGGAAAATAAAAGGTCTTACATAATCAATTACTAACTCTTCCTCTTTGTCTTCTCCTCTGAATTTTCTGACAGTCATTTGAATAAAATCTGCAAATTTAGTGGCCATATACACATCTTCATTCTGTAGTTGAAGTCCACTATATTTCTGTTTGATCTCTTCTAGCATTCTAAAGATTTTGAAGAAAGAATAAATTTACAAATTACAAATCAAGCAGTTTTTCAGATAATCAAATCATTAGAAGGTTGAAAGGGATCAAAACTGGGCACCAGTTTTTATACATGTGAATATGTGTGTATGTTTCTCTGACAATAAAGGCAAAGAAGTTGTTGCAATTTATTGAAACCTGTTAGTTTAACTGGGGGTGCTACAGAAAAGAAAACATCAGTTCTGGAATGCTCTTAGGTAAACTTTTGGAAAGAAATGACAGATAGAAGATATTGATATACTATTGGAAAACAGTATTTGGGACTACTCTACCAATAGATGGAGGACATTGAGATTGGTAAGTAATAAGCATGGTAACCAGTTTGTTTAAAAAAACCTGAAATGCTGGTTTTATATTATGGCCTGGAATATCTGAGCTGCAAACAGAAGGGAAATGAGGTGACCCAAACCATGAAGAATTCAATGCACTTGTAAGCAGGGGCTCAATTCTCTCTCTATGAAAGGCTCCTCTTTCCCTCTGGGGAGATCTTTCTTTGGATCTCCTATCAGTCCCCTGGTCCTGAGATACCTGTCTCTGCATGCAGATAGGTTTGAGCATCACCATGCCCCACCATGTGGCTGATGTGAAGTCAACAGGAATTTTCCTTCAGTAGAAAGAGTAGGATTACATCAATAGCTCCTAATTTTGGGAGAGGAACTGTACCATGTTTTCAAAGGTAGGAAAGGGAACAGTTAAGAGTATTGGATAACATAGTGGGATTATTTTTTTAAACACTACTTGATCAACCCCAATTTAAAAGCACAGTGATAACTTCATTTTCATCAACTTTGGCTTCAACATTTTGTTATTTTGAATATTTTTTACCTGACAACATGCATAGAGGATGCTCCAGATTTGAAGAAGTCTGTAGAATTCTCAATTGCAGCAACATTGGTTAAAATTCCCTTCCAAATAGCCTAATAATACATAAAAATAACAGAGGCAATAATCAATAATCCTTTAATTGCAAGAAGTATTTACCAAACTGTATTTTCCATGGTATCTGTGCCTACAACATGTATTATTTCAAAGGTTTCTAAAACACAAAATTATTTTACAAGGGTCTAGAACAGTCTAGAGACCTGGTGTTAGGCAGTAAATTTTTCAGCATAATTAGCTGATCAAAATTTATTATTTTGTCCATGATAATTTTACCTTATCAGGCAAGAAACCTGAATGGTACAATGCTACAATTTTCAGGCCCATTTTTAAAAGACTTTTATTCTCCAAATAACAACTTCCCATTGCATTATGGAATACGTTGTCCATAGAGGCAAGGACAACCTGGAGCTCTTTGTGACTGGATTGATGGCATTTCAGGCCCCTGGGCAGAGCTTATAAGTGGTTTAAGCTGCATGTGTGAGACAGCAAAATGAATAGTTAAATAACTGTCAATGTAGTTTTTCAATTTATTATAATTGGGTTTCAGGTAGTGTCATGAACTAAAGAGTTTATATTTCTTTTTGCTATTTTTTCAGTCAGTCAATAGCTCCAAGCAGCATTTAGGTTGCTGGCAAGCAGCTTCAGGGTAATCTTCAAGCAGCAGTTTAAAATACTAGTGCATCAAGCTGCCTGACCTGTGCCAAAAGTTAATAAACTTGCAGCAGAGTTAGCAAAAGGGAGGACATCTAGGACTCATCTGCTCTGGCACAAAACAAATGTGGCTTTCAGCTAAGCCCCTGACATTTACTACAGAGGGATGGATTTCAAGAGAGGGCAGAAAAGTGCCTCCCTGGCTATAGAGCTTTTGGCTCCAGCTGTCCCAACCCTCTGCCAGATAGCCTCTTGAGTGTGGTTGTGGTAAAAGAGACAGTGCACACAGGTACAGTGAGAAAACTTGTGCTTTTTGCTTTCAGATTGCTGTTCTAAGACCCTCTGGAGCTTGTCAAACCGGACCACTCTGAGCACATCCTAGTGATTAACACCACAGTGAAGAAAGGATTCCAGAACTATCCAAGTCTATCAGTGTTGAAAAACTCACTGCTGTGAGGCAAAGGTCCATTTGTTTTTCCTCACTCCCACCTTCATCATTCACAAATATTTACCATAACTGATGCCCCAATCACTGTCTTTGTATCACTTGTATCTGAAAGGAAACCTTGTAAAGTGACATACAAGTACTCTAGTGAAATCCCAATTTCACCTGAATTAATGTCAATAGCTAAACACTAACCCCCATATGAGAACATTTTATCCAAAAACAATTGAATTACCCTAATATCTTCTGCCATCTTTTTCTCCTCCTCTGTAAGTTCCAGGGCAGTTGTTTCATCAGCAGAGAAGTATTTAGATGCAGGGATCATTTTTCCATCTTCAAACTGCAGATTTCTCACTAGTACCTGAGAAATATGAGGATATGATTTTAAATTGCCTGGGTACATCCTTATGGGAAGAGTTTTTAGGCATTAATATGGTTATTGGGATGGTAAAATAAATGGCTTGAAGGAAAGTTGATATGATGCAGGCAATTTAGCACAAGCCACTCCTACTTGATTTTCAGGTTGTCTCCTGGCATTAGTATGTTTTACTCCATATTGGAAATGAATGTGGATTGAGTGTGAAGCAAAACACGAATGTTTTCTCTATAGGTAAGGGATTGATAAAGTCCAAGAGATAAACTCCAAACTCCAGTCTGTCATTAGCAGCTGGATTTGTGTAGCCTGACAAGTCCACACTACTTGCACTTCCTGCGGAAGTTATTCCATCCATGCTTATGTTTGCCAGACTGAGCACTTACCATCTTCCCATCATTTCCAAAAACGACTAGACCATTCTTGGTTACAAGTCCAGGTCTTGAAGCACCTTTTATTGCCAGCTCTTGTCCAGCAGGCACTGAAGCATCAAATAATGATGACCCATAAAATGTAACCACCTAAAAATAAATGTAATGTATGTAATTAAAAAGGCACAGGTTCTAAACATGCTCTAAAATTTTAACAATTATATGACACTGTTTTGAACCTTTAATATAATACAAATAAAAGTACCTACACATGGAAAACATGTTACAACAATATTTCTAGATCTTTTCAACCCAGAACATGTAACATTTCTCAAGCTGCCCAAACCTGCAAAGCTGCTTAGCTGTAACAAAGTGCATGCTAGAACCAGAGCAGGAAGGGAAGCAGCTTTTATCAGTGCATGCCCAGACTGAGACACTAGCAGAAGCCTGACTGTGATTGGTGGAGTCCAGCTCTGCTCCCAGGCTGACAGTGCTGAACACTGCCTCTCTCTTGGGCTCTTCTGTTCTTTCTGGCCTCTTAAAACAGCAACAGTTCCTGGACATTAGAACAGAACCAGGATTTTGGAGCAGCCTACCAGCAGATGACTAATAGTTAAATAACAAAATCTGGACATCACAGGCAGGAAAGATAATGTGATTTTTTTAAAATACTTTTTATGTAAGTACAATGTGGATCAAATATACAGTATCCTTAATACACTGAAAGTATTTGGTTTTGGATAAAATGAGATAGATTTATTTCTGCAAATGACCTAGGCCTTAAAATAAAATCCCCTGTTATTTCAGTAGTTCACAGTGTTTCACTGTATTGTCAATACTGTGATGTTGCCCCCTGTACAGCATAGGTTGCATTATACTGTAATCTATGTCTGCTTCCCAGAATGACTGGCACAGTCTGGTTCTACTCTTCTTACCTTTGTATCATGCCCCATTTTTTTTTTTAAGATATTGTTCTTATCTTTCTTCAAATTAAATGAATCTATGATTAAAAAACTCTTAACTACTGTGTTCTGTACATTTTATTTAGAACATTCTGTTCTAGGTATATACAAAACATATGGTCAACAAATTCAAGCTACTTCAATGTAACTCTCATTTGGATTCAGTTGTTTGCAGATACTTTTAATTTTGTAATATAAAAGGGTCAAAAAGAGGTTGTAGAAAAGAATAATGTTCTGGTTTTCAGAGCATACCTGGCCATCTATTGTTGTCCATGCTCCAGGCACTTTATCGTGTCCTCGAATCCAATTGTGCAAAGCCGCTGCAGGTTGGTCCCAGGAGATCTAGGAAATCAAGACATGCCAGCTATTTCTTCTCTGTTTAGGTATAAATCAAGTTAGTAATGCTTTCCTATACAAGAATTACAAATTTTCCCTCCTGTTTCAACCATTCATGTATTTAAGAACGCAGAAAGGATCTGGTCTAATAAAGGAAGATCAGTGATCTCCAGATGGCTAATCATCAAAGACCTACCAAATGGGATGCTCTTAGTACTTCTGTGCTCTCTGTGGTCTATATCTTTTCATAGATTCTCCTTCTCACACTAATATAATGAAAATATAACTCTTACTACTAAGTATTCATTCTTAAATAATTAATACTATGATTAACAAATTTAATAAGCACACTATGAATATAAATAAGAGTATGTCTGGGGCATCACCTTCTACTCAAAATGATCTATTTATTTCTTGGATCCTAAGTTCTTTCATAAATCTACAAACTTGTATTAAAATACTTTCTATTCATGTATTACCCCTTTATAAATTGTTCCATAAATGGAATCGCTACTACAACCTGCAATTCCTGCAAAACTTTGAGGAAAAAGGAAATAATGTTTTAAGAATGCCATGCACATTTAATATGAAACAACAGTGCAAATGCATTGATTTATCTTTGCAGAATTGTGACCAAATCTGCCAAAATGAACTAAAGTATCAGAATAGCTATTAAATAACAAAACTCAGGTATTCAGCATCCTTTT
This sequence comes from Corapipo altera, assembly GCF_003945725.1. NCBI lineage: Eukaryota > Metazoa > Chordata > Aves > Passeriformes > Pipridae > Corapipo > Corapipo altera. The sequence goes on from NW_020884873.1 coordinate 12,736,205, forward strand.
TAGACTAAACACAAAAAATATGTAGAATCAAGTTGTAAGCCAATGCAAATAGTTTTACACTAAGGAGATTAGGCCAGTTGTCTCCAAGAAAGTTCCTTAAATATTATCTTATACTATTTTACGTTATATTATATTTTATGGATTAATAAAAATATCCTTATGCAAAGTTATTTGTTCATAAGGTAAGTCAGAAATTGAAATGTGATTAAAAGCATCATCTACAATAATTCAGGTCAAAATTGTTGGAATAATTTTTACTTCTTTTTTTAAAAAAAAACTTTTGCACTGGTCTAGAAAAGGAAAAGAAGATATTACAGGCAGCATTCACTATCATTTTGTGCTTGCCTTCCCAACCACAAAGAAGATCAGCTAATGCAGGGGGGTGTTTAGATAAAATAATTCTCATATGGGTATTTAAATATTTTTTTAACTGTTGTTCATTTATATGACCTATGTTGGTTTTTTTCCTTGGTGCTAGCAGGGAAGGTGCCAACATTTGCTTTTCCTAACACCAAATCTATTTCTGGTAGAGACTTTCATATGGCCTGTTGGTAACAACAAGAGGTATCTTGATTCAATGTTTTATTTACAAGTATGATAAGTCATTAAGAATCCACTGTGCTTCTAGACACCTATATGATCCTAAATAGGACACCAAGTTTCTAAATACATGTAACTGCTGAAAGGGAATAGCAGCTTAGCCTAGGGCTCCATTACATGCATTCTTGGAGTCAATACCAGGAAAAAGAGGTGGGGAAACAACTGAGTTAAAATTCATGTTGACTTCATATTGCTACTTTTGCAATCTGAGTTTATAACTTTTCTAATGCTGTGCACAAAACCCAATGTTATTTAACAGTACCTCTGCATTTTCCTTTTTCTGGATCCCTTCATATGTGGCCCCTTCTTTAGGCTGAGGTATACGAGGGGCTTTACCATCAGCAATTAGATGTACAGCTTCCACCTAAGTGAGAAAGTAATAGATTTAATGTTAGCTTGGTTCACCTTTTTTTTCTCAGTCATACCTGTGAATGACAGCAAAAGACTTTCTGCCACAAGGTGAACTGGTTTGGGGTTTTTTTAAACCTAGGATTTCCAAAATCTAAGGGACCAATGCTGCCCTGATTAACATACATACATGGTTAAACTTCTTTGACAAAAGAAATAGCCTCCAAAATTTGATGGCAGTACCTAGTCACAAAACTTATAGCAGATGCCTAAAATTCTGGAGGACAAAAATGTGACTCAGTATGATTGCCTTCAAATTCTTCTTTTTTCTTTATGCAAAAAGTTATTTATCTGCATTTAAACGGAAAGAGAAAAAAATCTGTAATGAACAATGCTGAGTATTTTTTATTCATTTTCTTTTATTCACTTTAAAAAAATACAAAAAAGGACACGCATACAAAATCCAAAGCCAATCCACCAGGGCTCGGAGCTTAAAACACCAGCTCCTTTCCTCCTCTTTTTTTAAAAAACATCACTCCTAACTTTTTGTTCTCTCTGAGCCTCTAAAAGATTTCATCTTGTAAAAACATTTAAGAAATCTATGGAAAGAGCCACATTCCAAACAAATTCAACTTGTCGCCATCTGTGGAAACAGAATATGTTCTGCCTCCTGTCAGCAACAAATATTCCGAGGTCACATCCTCAGCTGTTGCGCAGCTGCACGGCTCCCATGAAGTCTAGGATTTGGCTGAGCACCACAACCTCTTTCCAAATGCATCCATCTTGTCTATATTTCCTTTACTTTCAAACTCTTTTCCTCTTAAAAAGCTGGTATTTAGTACAGCTAAACCTACCATAGCCTTTATGCCTTCTGGGAAGAGAAACCGGTTGTATAGGTCATCCACAGTATCATTTTGGCCAACATCACATTCTCGCTGCAGAAGTATTGGTCCAGTGTCCAAACCATCATCAGCCCAAAAAATAGTAAATCCTGCTTTCTTATCTCCTTGAATTAAAGTCCTGGACATAAAAAAAAAAAAAAAGACTTACAGTAAACACAGACAGTACGAAAGTAGTCAGGGATATCCTCATGTGTTACACATTCATTTTCTCAGGAAGACAGAAAAGAAAATCCTTAACTGTCTTTAATATATTTCCATTGCTCACTTTACAGTGGTACCATCATTTTGATACTGTTGATGTGTGGTTTCCACAAAAAGACATATGAAATGCTGCAACTGAACCCAGTCTGTCCTTCACACAGATCACTGTGATAATTATTTCAAAAGTATTATTAGTGGTAAGACACACAGAGCAAAAGGTGTACAATAGTTATGACAGATTTTGAAAGATGGAAGCACCTAACAGCATATTATCTTAATAATTCATGGCATTAGCCAAGCCTCACAGCTCATCTGCAGGTCAGCAAGGCAAGTACAGTTGTCACCCAGCTGAAAAAGAGCTAAGCTCAGAGTATAAAATTATGAATATGCAACTGTTTAAAAAAAGTTATTAAGGGAATTAAGAATATCCAGCCAAATTCTCAGCTGCTGGGCATGAACATAGCAACACTTAAAACAGACCTATGCTGATTTACCTCAGCTCAGGATCTTCCTCTGCATCTGAAGGGAACTTCAGCCACTTAAAATATTCCAGTTCTCCTTTGGCATGTGCCTCAGAATAATGAAAAATCAGACCAAAGGGTGTTTAAGGGAGCAGCCAGAATATTTCCTGCATGATTTTAACCATTTGTCTGCATGTAAATAAATACCAATGCTGTTTTAAGTAATGCATATCTCATGTAAATATTCCCTTGGCAGTCCATATTGTAACAGGATCGTCCAACATCTGGCTTATACACAGGAAAATTCGTTATTAATTGTAAGCACTGAAAACTACATTATCGAAAGGAATAAAACACACGTGCAGAACAAGGGACAAACTCCAAAGACAACTGTGGAGATAAAGGGCCTGATCAGCACCAGGGCTGTAGACATAACACATGAAGGAAGTAGTGGTGAGAGCAAGGGTTGAGAGGGTGAAACACAAGAGTAGTCAGCCAAGGCCAAATCCTACTTTAGCTTAAAGGCCTCAGGACGATGGCCTTTACCTGGGAAAGGCAGGAGCAGATGCTTATAGAAGGAATACACAAAATAGAGTAAGACATGGTGGTACAACACTGCAGTACATTCCTCTTTCTGGAAACCTTCACTTTGGGAACTTCCTGAAAGAGAGTTTGTATCTACATCTTCCTGTGTAACAGATCTTTGAGAACTTTTCCTCCATGAAAGCACCCTTCTGGAGCTCTCCAGGTGTGAAGTAACACAATTTAATAACAGACTGCATGGAGTAAAAGTACCTCCTTTATTCCTGGTCAAATCCTATAAGCTGATCTCTTTGCTGGCTGCCCCCTAACTTTTGATTAAGAATGAGTGATCATTCCTTGTTCACTTTTCCATGTCTTTCATAGCATAATGCATAGATAGCATATTTCCTTCCCAATGACCTCTTTTCCAGTCTGAAGACTCCGTGCTTTGTCTCCTGTCATGTGAGAGCTGTTCTATACCTTGACCATCTTTTTTAGCCTTTTTTGAAACATTATCTAGTTCATGTTCCAACTGAGATGCAGACAGTATTTAAGATCCTTCAATGGTCTCTTGAGTCACAACGATTAACTTTAATACTGCTTACATATAGGCAGGGGGTTTTGACCCTTGTGTACATTTCTTTATGATTTTTAACTTTGAATTTGACTTCTCATTTTCTTTACTCACTTTCACATTATCACATTTATCCATTTGCATAGATAGTGTATTCTTTATTGCAGCTTGAAACCAGAGTGACTGCTCTAAAGTTTCCTGGTTTTCTCTTCCAGCTCTTTTAAAACTACTATTGCTCTTGCTGTTTTTTCAGTCACCTGTACCAATATGATCTTAAGAAACAGAAATGCTGCAGGTTGTCTAAAATCTGCAGCTTCAAATTTGCTTGAAAGTCCCCTGGTCCTGAATGAGTAAGAGATGAATAAGAGATGAACGAACAAGAGATTCTTATTCGTTCATCAGTTAACCTAAAATCTCTTCTACTCACAGTTTAGCTCAAGATAATTGTTTTCACTTATTCTACACAAAGAAGGGCTGTAGGATAGAAACATTAACCTCCTTCATCCTGAATACCAATACAGATCTCCTACTATGGTATTCTCTTTCATAAGCACCTCTGTTAAATCAAACACCTCTATAACCCTACATACCTCTCACCTTTGAATGTATTTGGGAGAATTGTTATTATTCAATTTTATGCCTTAAAAAGTTGATTTTTTTTTTCTGGACTGTCTGACTCTCATTTTTCACCTGTTTGCCAGAATTTATGTCCTTTTGTTATTCTACTCATTTGGACACAACTGACACTTTTTGAAGGATTTCCTTACATCTGTAATAGTCTCCTTTACACTTCTGTTTAAGTACTTCAGCTTACTGTTTTTTCCAGTAAGGATAAAAATTAACAAAACAAAATAAAATATGCTTTTTTTTGAAACTACAACACCCTGTCTTCAGATAATCATCATGTTGCCTCTAAGATACTTTTAAAATTGTTTCTTTATATTTAGACAATTTCTTATTGAATTTAAACACTGTGGTAATGGCATTTCTGTTGTCACAAGAATGCTAGATATAAGTCTACCGTGGTCATTACTGCAGTGTACTTCTTTCAGGGTAATAATTTGAACCTAGCCTTGTGCATTGCTCAGAAGAACAGCAAGAAAAGGTTTTATTCTTGTGGATTCTCTCCTATTCTCCCATACTGTGAAATCTTAGGCTCTGCATCAAACCCTATTGTAATAGTTATGTAGTGTTTGGGGGGGATGAGCCACAAGGGCAGCATCCTGTTTAGAGAAACTCCAGATTGTCAATTTGCATTTGTGAGTAAAATATATGAATGCACAGATCACATCACTGATCTTTTCAGAATAACAGCTGCACTTGCATGGGAAATAATAACAAATCTTTGGTACGAAGTACAGTTCATGAACCAAATAGTCAGCTGCTTCAGAGAAGTTCCTTCAGAGCAGTTGCAAGTCAACAGAACTGTGTCAGCATTTACGTGAGTAATGGGTGCAGACCAACATCCTAAAATGACAAACACGTAGTTTTGAGCACAAAACTCACCAGTTGATTGCAGAAGCTCCTCGGTGGCGTGGTAGGATGGATGGATGGTAAATAATAGACCCATGTTTTGGGCAGTCAATAACATCCATGGGGATGAACTGTGTGCAGAATGGAAGGACATTTAGCTCTGCTCCAACTGATTTGTAGGCTGCAACTACTTCCTGGATAGGCTTGCCTTTAGCTCTCCATCTGGAGAACTTAAAAACAGGAGTGCCATCCTTCTCCGCTGCCAGTGCTGAGGGGCAAGAACAAATTTTTTTTTTAATTCATATTTTGTGCTAAAAATTCACACTGAAATCAGAGATACATAGCACGACAACTCAAGCAGATCATCAAGTGTGTGATTACAGACTGGCCTTTGTACTGTTCTGTATGCTGGTTAAAAACCTTTGTGTTTGGATAGATTTTATTCATCCTGTCTTTGATTCTCATCTCTATACCTTATGTCATTTTCAACTTCAAGTTCACTCTTATGACTCGGATAATAAATAGCAATGTAAGCAGAAAAGAATAATGAATGCTGTTGTTGACTACTTAAGGGTGGTACTTCATTTCTTGTCCAGTCATTACATTTGCCTGCAACTGGTTTGGTTTAGCAGAACTTAATTTTCCACCTTCAGCAATTTTTATGTGAATATGACTATGTAAAACTCAGATTCACACATGTCAGCAGCATTTTGCCATGTGGTGCAAATAAATACAGATGCTAGTGGACTTCAATAACTTCTTCAAAATTCTGTTTATTGATGGTTTCTGGATATGCTTTCATTTATCTGTGAGACACATAAACTACACTCAAACTAGACTCAAAGGTGAGGAAAAACAACTGCACTAATTGCAGAGAGAATCTTCAGATATTTGATAAATTCCATTGCACAGCCACTTAACAGTTTACCACTGAATAGGATAGTAAAGTCAAATTTTACATCTGTTGAGTTTTATATTAATAGGAAGAAAAGGGAAAAAGGGAAGAGTCATGGAAAATTCACCTAATCTAATCAAATTTCTAAAAACATATTAATGCTTTACTTTATCTTTTTCACTTCTGAAACTGGATCTTGAGATTGACCTTAAACATCTTTAGTGTGTTTACTTAGGTCTTAAGTAAACAGTTACTTAAATACCATTCCATAGAAGTTAGTGTGTACTGCAGTGGTTTTTAGAAACAAGAACTGTAGTTGTCTGAGGATACAGAAACTTCAGAAAATTCAACTTAAGCTCTCTGCATCATCTGGACATAAAAAGTGACGACGTATCTAGTAATTTCCTTTTTTTTTCAATCCTGAGAGCAATAAACTAATCCAATGGTTTAGTTAAAATAAATGTACAATTTAAATATTGGAAGATTGACTTAGTTGCATTTGTTAGTGTAATAACTGCACAAGAATAATTTATATATTGTAACCAAGTTATGGTACATTATAACTAATATAATATATATAGTATTTATATATAGTGTAATCCAACAGAGCTGGATAGTCAAACTTTCTTTTTCTAAACTAACAGTTGCCTCCTCTAATTCTTACAGAGTGTGATTAAATCTTTTAATGAAGTAGAGTTGAGAATTATATGCCAGTCTGCGAGTGCCATAGCCCAGGCAAGCAAAATTTGTGTTTGATTCTTCCCTCGTAAGGGTTCTCTAAAAACATGTCATGACCAGACCAAAACCAGAAAAAAAAAAAAAAAAAAACCAAACAAAAACAAACCACAAAAGAGACTTGAGAGAACTCATGGAATGTAGTTTTAACTTTGGATTATCCATAAATACACATTCCATTCTGGCACTTCTATTTGCTGATCATTTCAACTATCTTTGTGCCACTGAAAAAAAGAAGGCAAAGAAAAGTTACAATTCAGATGTTCCAAATAAGCTTCTTTGTCATGCTGAGTTCTCTTCTATGACTATAATGAGTACGATTCTGAAACAACTCTTTCTTTAGGAAGTCTAGAAAATCCTTATGCACCTTGACAACGGAAAAAGGGAGAGCAAAGCCTCCTGTAACCTTTTTAATGTGTTTTCCATGATCCAGCTTGAAGAAAAATAGGCTCTGCAGGTACACTGCCACATGCAAACTTGTCAGAAAGGGCAGAAAGCCAGGGACAAAGAGTCTTGGCTCCATGCCTTGAGTGTCCTAGGTAGCACAATGAAGCAAGTGACAAGACATTTGTGCTTGAGTACAGGCTCAGCAGCTCTTTGCTTTAAGATACAGATCTCATTCAGAACAATCACCTCTAGGATGTACATTCAAATAAGGTATCCAGATTAATTTTATTTTTCCAATATCTTAATGTATTGGTTAGAATACATTAACCCTGCATGGTTAGAAACAACTTTTAAATACTGACAAACTGACAAGTTTAAACCGTTTCTGGGATTTGTGTTTGTTAAAGTATAGTTCTTGTGCTGAATTCAGTACAACAAAGGCAATATATGCAAGTCATTCCCATATAGATGTTGCCGTCTCACGAAAAGGCAAGTTTGTTAAGGATGCCTGCAATTTTAACATTTGGATTAAAGTTACACTTACCCAAAGGATCAGCTTGTCCATTCTTGTCAGGCACTGTGAATACGCCCACAACTTTATGCCCCTCTTTTCTCAGCTTGCTATAAACTTCTTGCCCAAAAATACTTTGACCTATAAGGGCTAGCTTTAGCTTATGTTGATAAGCCTGGTAAAAAGAATTAAAATGAAACATGTTTTAGGATACAAAGAAAATATGTTGTTGCTTATATTTCTCTCTTGCTCTTTCTTTATCAATGTCCATTTTTATTTAAAATGGAATAGTCTTTCTACCCTAATCACCTTTGAAGGAAGAGTATATAATTTTTTTGAGATTAATGACAGGCAACATACAATTCAGAGAGACCATACTTCACAAGAAAGTGTCATCTGATACTGTCACTTTTGTTTATATGGCTTTTCTAGAATTTTCACTAGACAGATCCACTGCTTCTTATAAGAAGCTCCATTATCTTATTCATAGTCAGAACTAATAAGATAAGAAAATACATTTTTTGAAATGGGTACATAAAACACTTTTCCTAGGCATTATGTATGTGCCTGTAACATGCCCTCTAAATCCCTATAATTAAACAGTGATGTATTATTTGTGGTTAACATGTATAGGCTAAAGAAGACAAGTTTACATTGTTCCTGCCAAGTTAAAGGTAATGATATCCATTTGATCCTCCTACAAAGAAATACTGCTAAATGTGAGCTCTCTTGCTGGACTTCCACTGCCTGCTGTGTTTGGATCCCAGTATATTGGACATGTGATTTTAAGCTTCTTCAAGCTGAGTAGGTGCAAGTAACCACCTCCGCTTCTTCTTTTTTTTTTTTTTAATTTATGATATTAGAATCACAACACTATGATGGTGTCAGGATATCAGGTACTGCTATGTGATTGCATCCTGAGAAAACTAGTAACTAACCTTGAGTCCCTTTAGATTTAGGTGGCAGTTCTGCTCCTATGCCACCCTACCTTCAGTCTCTCACTTCTAATACCTCCTTTATCCCAGAACTGGTATTTCTGTATTTCTTTATCCCAAGAACTGGATTAGGGTACTGAAGTAGGGAGGCACTGACTTTACAAAGCGTAGCTTATTCTTAACTGGATCTATTCAAAGATTTAGTTCATTGCACTGCCACAAATCCTAACATAGGTCCAGTGGAGCAGAAATGAGGGGGAGCAGAAATGAGCATACAAGCATGGCAGAAGGGTGGAATTGTCTCTTTGCATTTATAGTCAGCTTTTGGAAAATAAAAACTGGAAACCACCTCTGAAAAACAAATGGACTAGTGGAGCTGGTTAAAAAGGAAAGGTCCACAGAGAATAAACAAAAAACTTACCCTCCTCAAGGCTAAATCTAGTATAAACTATTCCTCGACTCAAACCATACAGATCCTCCTTTTAGGAGTCCTGAATGAAAGGCAGAAAATAAATCCACACTCTCCCCACCTTTATTATTAACTTCATCTTTCCCAACTGAACTTCCATCTTTTCCTTACAAATGATCAGAGGAATCAAAGCCCTGTATGAATGTCTTAACCACTGACATTCGTTTTGTTTGTATGTTGGCACTTGTCCTTTTCCTCCTCCTTCCTCTTTTCCCTTTCTTATGGTGCTGGGATATGAGGACACTTTGACTAAGCAGGTTATTGATTGGCTAACAAATGTTCTGCACTGCCCATCAGATCATATGACAAAGAGAACTGTCCTGAAAAACAGGTTACTCAAAACCACAATCCATTCATTGAGATTCATTTCACAGCTGACGTATTATGGATGTATCTTACTATTTTCAAGTTACCTTTCAGTTGTGCAGCTGGCCTTAGAAAAGGGAATTATGAATTGGTAGGTTCCATTACAGGAATATTGGAGCGTGCTCTTTGTTTTTTATATAAAGCAATAGGAAATATCTATTTGTTTCAGAGACAATATTTTCCCTCAGAATGAAACTACACAGTAAAACTGTCCCTGTATTGCAGCATTACTCAGCACTAGTGCCACTGCAGTAGAAACAAGCAGTAAGATGCAAAGATGGACACAACTCAGGCTCTTGCAAAATCAGATTGTTATAATTGGCTGGTAAAAAACATCTGTGAGACTGGTAGCAACACTGCACTGCTGGCAATTATACCTAAAATAGTCCACTATTTTGTTCTTAATAAAGACGAGACCTTGTTCTGAATTACCATGAGCACAACTTCTCCCTGCAATCCTTATCCAGCAAGGCCCAACAGAACCAGGGAATGCTTATTATCAATGCTTTGTGACAGATATCTTCACTTTTACTGCAGAAATGTTGCTGCGTTATTAAACAAACTATCAGACTTTCCCAAGTATTTTAATTAGCAGGCAAGTTGGAGAAAGATTAGCCTGCTGTATCACTGAACATGTCTGGCATGGTGTGAAATCCTCTGATTTCTGTACTGTGCTAATTTACAGTGGTAGACCAACCAGTATGTTGAAGAAACATTAAAGATAGTCCAGATGAGAGTTACTTATTCTACTTTTGTCCTTTTCTCAACATCTCTCAGTAGGAACACAAGTCTGAAAGGGATCTTCTTAGCTAACAAATCCAGTCCTCTGCCATCAAATCAATCATGTCACAGGGTTGTTTTTATAAATTTACCTGACCTCCTTTTCAAAGTATTTTCAAAGTCCTCACTGCTGTACTCTGCTTTTCTGATATTTGGCCAAACTTCTTCTAATTTTAAGTCCAAATTTATCATTAATTTAGGAGTTACTTGTCTTCCATTTACTCACACAGTCTTAATAACATATGCATCCTCTACTCCTAAACTTTCAGTTCACATTTCCCTGTGAATAAATCTGATTCTCATATTACATGGAATGTCATACCAATTCCAGTTCCAAATCATGAATTGCTGTAAATCAACATAATTTCAGCAAAGTTACACATGCTTAATTTGTCTTAGTTGTGGAACTGAGTCAACAAATTGTGAGAAGAAAACAGAGAACGCAATCCCCAAATGAATTAAAAAACAAACAAACATCAAAAAACTCAAAACAAAAGCAAAACCAACAAAAAAAACCAAGCCAAAACTGGCAAGTTTGAGAAGATTACAGAGTGGTTAAGTCCCATTTCTTCACTTTAGTGCACAAAAACATTAGCCTGGCAGTGAATCTGCTCTGCCATCTCACATTTGCAGAAAATAACTCAAATGGGGGCTGGTTTCAATTGCAAGATGGATCTGGTAACTGTGCTATGAGCAGTGATTCTTGAGTTACCTCTGAATGAATGAGTATTGCGTGACATCTGGCTTAGACTGGTAGTGCATTAACACATAGTCTGCCATCAGTAGAAAGCAGGAGACAACTCACAAACCAGTCATGCACAGGATTTCTACTGAGTAAAAAACAAAGAAAAGAAATCTGTGTGGAAGGGCTTGCATGATCAGACAATAAGTTCAGATTTGCATTTTTTGTTTTATTTGAAAAATTAATTGAGCAAGTGCATGAGATCTTATAGCCGCTCTGTATCCTCTCTCGGAAACTCTCCTCAAGTATTTTTACCTAAAATGAGTTAGATCTGCAAAAGTGGGAAATTATTTTAGAAGAATTTATTGTGGACATAACACTCAATTAAAACAGAAAGTTTTATAAGTTTTATAAGATTATACAGAAAAGGAAAGAGTTTGGTGTTTTCTTTCTTTCAAAAATGGCTCATTTTGGCCAGCATTCATCAAGAAGCTGTAGAAAAGAAGTTTGTTAAAGAACACCAAAAAATCTTGATTTTGAATAATGTACTAGATGGATGCTCCGTCATTATCACTAACATACACAAAGATTAAACTTCTTATTGCTTCTGACAGTGATGTTAAGAGATGATATTATATTTCTTTTGCAGTAGCCTGGCCGACTACAAATGTGTAGCATGCAGGAACAGATGCATGTGAAGGTTAATGGTCACTGCAGTATCAGAGTGGATCTTTTGCTGCACTTTTGTAAGATTACCTGATTCCTAGTTATACAAAACAATGCAATACAGGTGGCTTAGGAAGATCTGGCCTTTCTTTTATGACTAATCATAGAATAATGTAGTTATTATGACAGTTGGTATTCACTCTTAATGTAATTCTGTTCTTTTCATTGTTTGAAATTTCAATTTCTTCTTTAACCTTCTATTTTCTTTATACCATAACGCAGATTAACAGTAATTATGTTTCCCTGACTCATGTAATCCTGACTTGAATGAAGAAAATAAGATAGAGGTAGAAGCATAAAACCTGAGAACTGTTTGTACAAGCAGTCTTATCTTTAACGCTCAATGTGTTTGAAAGTTGTCCACATCTATTTCACCCCCTCGATATGAAAGCACAGACTTAAGTTTAACTCCCATGTTTAAAAATTCTGTCCATACGATCTGTTCCATACTGGAATTTATTTTACAATGGCTCATTAAAAGATATGCAATATTTTAATGCTTGATTCCATTCTGGTTCCTTTTTTCCTCCAAAACACTTAATCAATAATAAAACTAACAAATAGAATTAAGCACTGCATAGATAAGCAGCCTGACAAATGTTGATAACTATCTTGTCAAGTTCTAGTTCCTAAAAAGGGAAGACAAGTCCAACAGCTACATTTTCTTCTCTAAGAAGAGTCTAAAGTTACAAAACTTCTCCATAGGAGAATATTTATTTCACAGATAAAAATAATTTTTTGTTACTGCCTCTTTTTTATGTGTGTCTAACATTAATTTGGTTACCAGTTTCTAATCAAATTCCTCGAAAACTAAGATTTAGTAACTGCTACCCTGGTTACAAAGATTACAATGTTTTACTTAGTTTGTGTAAGAATTTAGTGAAGGTAATAAATATTTTAATGTTACCTCTTTTTAAAAGTAAAATAGAATTATACTTCCTTTGAAAACCAGTACTGCAGCTTTATTTCTACTGAGATCCCCCTACATGTGCTAAAATTCCAGTGCCTCCAAATAGAAACCTATAGTAGAGCCCCGCCTCCATCTACATACACATCCACGGGCAATATGTTCCCATCATTCACTCATTCATTCTCATTTTTTTGGCACTGCTGATTTCATTTACAAAAAGCCTGCATTAAAATCTCCTTATTCTAACACCTTCCATGGAGACACCTTAGGAGGATTGCTGTCCTCACGCTAAACTGAGCAGTGAAACATGAAACAACAGCCTCTAGGAAGGAAAAAAAAATCTTCTCCCAGCCTCATTCAAATCGCAAAACCTACACATCTGGACAATTTGGACTGGGCAAGGTTTTCAGGGAGCGGTTACTTGCAGGAGTTCTGCAGTCTGTATATTTAACAGGACATAAAGAATGACTTGAAACAAAAGTGCAGAGCTGTAAAAAACTAAACCGTGGGGTGCAGAGGAATTTAGGCCACCAACTTCAACCCTGAGCGACCCACCATCCCAGAGCAAGGAACCGGTGGTGAGAAGGTCACAAACGAGACACTCTTCCTAGGCCAAAGCGGGGGGCTTCCCTCTGGCACCAAGAACGTGCATGGTCCTTCCTAACTGTGAAGGCAGCCTTCAGCTTCTCATAGAGCAAATCTCAGCATGAGGGAGGTAGCGAATAGCTACACTCACATCGTTCTTGACACACGATTACTGGGCACTATCACAGCACCGCAGGTGCCTGTTCCCTGCAGCTTCCAGGTTTTGCTGGAGGTCTCAGGTGAGGCCAATCCGCTGACTAGGGGGTGGCACCCAGCCCTGCCACGAGGGATTTAAACCCCTGCTGGGAGCTCTGTGAACAGGGGCAGGCAAATGGGGAGAAAGACACCTGGCTTCTGGAGCTTGTAGAAAGAGATAAGAATCTGAATAGTCCTCCTGTAATCCAGAAAGAAACAGTTAGTGACCTGCTGAGCCGCTTGGATCCCCACAGGTCTATGGGACCAGATGGGATCCATCCTAGGGTGATGAGGGAGCTGGCAGAAGAGCTCGCCAAGCCGCTCTCCATCATCTACCAACAGTCCTGGCTCACTGGGGAGGTCCCAGATGATTGGAAGTTGGCAAATGTCACACCAATCCACAAAAAGGGCCGGAAGGAGGACCTGGAAAACTACAGGCCCATCAGCCTGACCTCAGTGCCTGGCAAGGTTATAGAGCAGATCATCCTAAATGCAATCACACAGCACCTACAGGATGGACAAGTGATCAGACCCAGCCAGCACAGGTTTAGGAGGGGCAGGTCCTGTCTGACCAACATGATCTCCTTTTATGATCAGGTGACCCGCCTGGTGGATGAGGGGAAGGCTGTGGATGTGTCTACCTGGACTTCAGCAAAGCCTTTGACACCTTCTCCCACAGCACAACTCCTGAAAAAGCTTGGACAGGGGCAGCCCACAGCTTGGACAGGGGCACTCTGTGCTGGGTTAGGAACTGGCTGGAGGGCCGGGCCCAGAGAGTGCTGGTGAACGGAGCTGTGTCCAGTTGGTGGCCAGTCACCAGTGGTGTCCCCCAGGGATCGGTTTTGGGCCCAGTTCTATTTAATATCTTTATTGATGATTTAGATGAGGGGATTGAGCCCATCATTAGCAAATTCGCAGACGACACCAAGTTGGGAGGGAGCGTCGATCAGGTGGAAGGTAGAAGGGCGCTGCAGAGGGACCTGGATAGGTTGGAGAGTTGGGCTGATTCCAATGGGATGAGGTTCAAGGCCAAGTGCCGAGTCCTGCACTTTGGCCACAACAACCCCATGCAGCGATACAGGCTGGGCACAGAGTGGCTGGAGAGCAGCCAGGCAGAAAGGGACCTGGGAGTTTGGATTGATAGGAAGCTGATCATGAGCCAGCAGTGTGCCCAGGTGGCAAGGCGGCCAATGGCATCCTGGCCTGGATCAGGAACAGTATGGTGAACAGGGAAGTAATTCTTCCCCTGTACTCAGCGCTGGTGAGGCCACACCTGGAGAAATGTGTCCAGTTCTGGGCCCCTCAGTTCAGGAAGGACACTGAGGTGCTGGAGCAGGTCCAGAGAAGAGCAACAAGGTTGGGGAAGGGACTGGAGCACAAGTCCTATGAGGAGAGGCTGAGGGAGCTGGGGCTGTTCAGCATGGAGAAGAGGAGGCTCAGGGGAGACCTCATCACTCTCTACAACTCCCTGAAAGGAGGTTGTAGCCAGGTGGGGGTTGGTCTCTTCTCCCAGGCAGCTATCAGTAAGACAAGAGGGCATGGACTTAAGGTGTGCCAGGGGAGGTTTATGCTGGACATTAGGAAAAAGTTCTTTACAGAGGGGGTAATCAGGCATTGGAATGGGCTGCCCAGGGAGGTGGTGGATTCGCTGTCCCTGGAGGTTTTTAGGTAAGACTAGATATGGCACTTAGTGCGATGGTCTAGGAACCACAGCGGTAGTGGATCAAGGGTTGGGACTTGATGATCTCGGAGGTCCCTTCCAACCCAGCCGATTCTATGATTCTATGATCCCTGCAAGATGCAGCGCCCAGATGATGGCTGCGATCCCGCCCGCAGAACAGCCGGGCAAGAGGCAGCTTCTGCACCCACACCAAGCCTTTTCCCGATCCCTCTCGACCTTCTCGTGCCTGTACGCGCTTTACTAAAACCTCGGCACAGACAATACGCATCACATCCTGGAAAATGCCCCCTCCCGCCACTTCCCCCTCCTCTCTCGGCCCCTGGTTGCCCCCGGACCGGCGCGGCACGCTGAGCCCGTTCGCTCCCGGGCTCGGCACGGCACAGCCCGGCGGGACCCCCGTGCCCCGCCGCCCGCCCCGCGCTGCTCACCGCGGCCGTGGTGCAGATGGTCCGCAGCAGCCGGGGGGCTGTCCGCAGCATCCTTCGGAGCGCCGCCGGGCCCCCGGCTCCCTCGGCCGCCCGGCGAGCACAGAGCCGGCTCCGCTCGTCTGATGCAACCCGCGCCGGTGCCGCTGGCGCCCCGCCAGCCCCTGCATCCGCGGCCGCGGCGGCGCAACCCCGCCCGGGCC